>NC_068985.1:108653879-108658116 GCF_001194135.2 Octopus bimaculoides
ATATATATGTATATATATATATTATTATTATTATTATTATTATTTTAATTGTTTTTCTGGTTTCGGTCATTGGGCTGCGGTCATGTTAGGCCACAACAAGAGCTTATTTCGTCTTTTATTGATCTATTTTTGTTGAATTACTATGTTCACTATTATTGGACGTAAAGAGACACATCATAAACACAATACCGGTTAAATGGTGTTACGTTAACATAGACATGAACGCAGAGAGATAAAACTACACACAAACACATATATATATAAAACTACACACAAACACATATATGCTTGATTTTTCTAGCTCTTTTTCATCTTAATATTTACTTCTCTAGCAAATTCATTGAGAACTGATTCATCCACCGCAGAGATTCGATCTGTTTTTGCATTGCTACTTTCCACTTAGGAGGTCTATTGACATGGTTAGTCCTTTTCCGTGTCGTCCTGATACCTGGTTGAGCAGTTACAACTTTAGCAGTGGAATAGATGAGGTTATTTAAGGTTGTTAGGTCATTTCCCTTATTACTTAAAATCTAAGAGCAACGTTATATATCATAATTATGTTTTTCTTAAGCTGTTTGAGAACTTTTCCAGTGGTTCTCTATTGATGATGTCAGAAGACTCAGTCTTGCTGAATTCTCTGATATCTTCTTTTGCTTCTATGATCTTCTCTTTATTATTCACCTCAAATTCTGTATCATACCTATTCAGGTATTCTTGAGGTGGTTCTATTTTCTCTTCTTTTCCCGCATATCTGTTCTTCGCTATTCTTTCTTCAGCCTCCTCGTTGGGACGTACTCGTACACTGGATTCTATGCATCTGTTACCTATTTCATCTGCATTATTGCTGCTTTCATTTGATCTACCATGACACATTTGTGTCCTAATTTAGCTAATTTCAGCGTCAGTTAACCTTTTTATTCTTAATAATGTCTCTACGTACATTACTTAGTTTATTTGCATTTATATATCTGCGTACTTCTTTGCCAACTAAGTTTCTCCATGAAGTGTAAGTTTGTACTTTAGGGTTATTGTTTGAGTTTAGTTCGTCTGTATACAAAGCTTTCAACACATCTCTATAATCCACTCTAGTCCATCTCATGCGTTTTGCTTTAGGTGATGTTTTTGGTGGCGTTACTACAGGTCTAGGGTTACAGTTATCCTGGATCTGGTTACCTAGTAGATTGTTTTTTGGAGAGTTTGTCCAGCAGTAGACGTTTCGACCCGAGTCTGGTTCCCCACTGAGTAACGCAGTCATTGGTGTCCTAGATGATGAAGAGTTCGGCATGAGTTTTGGTTTGTCATTAAGGCATTGAGAGTGGCAATAGTAGACGGGTCTGTTTGTTCAGAGTTCACTTTTTGACCTCACACCGCTTCCTTGTTCTTCGTATGCATATATTTGTCATATCGTAAGGCTGATAGATGGAAAATTGCCTCCATTTTTCTTTTAGTAGGTATGTTTCCCGGCATAACTGTTTGGTTATGTTTTAAACTTAGTGTCTAATTTGCTCCTTTTTATATTCGTTTGTGATAAGTCTCTTTGTTTTTGTTTGGTAAGGCGTTGCTCATGACACGTGTCTTTTCATTCGTTGTCCGCATGTGTATGTGTGTGTCGTGTAGGCATTATTTATGTTGCATATACATATTCTTTTTCTACTCTAGGCACACGGTCTGAAATTTTTGGGGAGGAAGCCAGTCGATTAGATCGACCCCAACTGGTACGTAATTTATCGACCCCGAAAGGATGAAAAGCAAAGTCGACCTCGGCGGAATTTGAACTCAGAACATAAAGACAGACGATGTTGCTTATAAATATTAACATGTGCATATAGATGCGTGGGCAGTTGCATGTATAGGTAATTATTCAAATTATGTACTTACTGTGTTAGTCGTGTTTTGCCAGGTTTCCTGGTGTTGTTATCGACTTCTCGCGTACGTTGCATTGAGATATCGTGTATGTAAGAAAGAAACTACACTTTATATGACAAAAATCTTTCCGGTTTTTATATCTTCTGCTTTAATAGAACTTTTCTCAGAGTTGTATTGCGAAGTTTTCCTTCCATCGCACCGCGGTGATTGGATTGAATTTGTTTTGTGGACAGAGCTTCTTAGCGTACGTCCATGTTGTTACTTAGCCCGGACATTCCTCTGTTGTTATTCAGCCCGGAAATTCCTCCTCTTACTACTACTACTACTACTACTACTACTACTACTACTACTACTACTACTACTACTACTACTACTTATTTCTTTATTGCCCACAAGGGGCTAAACATAGAGGGGACAAACAAGGACAGACAGAGGGATTAAGTCGATTACATCGACCCCAGTGCGTAACTGGTACTCAATTTATCGACCCCGAAAGGATGACAGGCAAAGTCGACCTCGGCGGAATTTGAACTCAGAACGTAAAGACAGACGAAATACTGCTAAGCATTTCGCCCGGCGTTCTAACGTTTCTGCCAGCTTGCCGCCTTCTACTACTACTACTACTACTACTACTACTACTACTACTACTACTACTACTACTACTACTACTACTACTACTACTTTCAAGTTCATTCAACACAGCTCTTATAAACATTCAATAAAGCTCCTTTGTTTCTGAGTACGTAGCATGTAATCCCCTTATACAACACTTACTGCAATGAAACGATACCATGTGATAATGTAATTTTAATGTAGCCCACTGGCAAAGGATCACTTTTACATATTTGCTTCTTGTTAACCATCTCATGACCGAGAGTGAAATCGTTTTCAATGGTTTCTCACCATTCTTGACTAATTTATGCATTTCCATGTAAAATTCCCTTTTTAGCGCTAATCGTTGGAATCAGTTGTAAGTTTCTCTTAATAGATAGTTACTGTGAGAGGATGATTCTTTGGTAACATGGCAACAGGCGAAAGAGAGAAAGTAATAAAAGCTTGAGAGAAACATGTTTGGATAATCTTATTTCATTAACGCGTACAAGGAATAATCAGCTTCACAAAAGTTTGAAGCTACACCGATTTTGCAACAGCAAGACAAATTTCTGTTATTAATTTCCCAAATTGAGACGGCAATCTGGCAGAATGGTTAGCGAGACACTCAAAAGGCTTGGATGCATTTTCTTCGGCTTTGCGTTCTAAGTTCAAATTTAGCCGAGGCCATCTTATTCCTTTTATCGTTTTTGCGTCAATAAAATGAACTGAGCATTAAAGGCGATATAATTGACTATTCCCTTTACACACGCGCACTTATTCTTTTTGAGCCTAGTGCTTATTCTATCTGTCTCTTATGCCGAGCCGCTAAATTACGGGGACGTAAACGCCCCAGCATCAGTTGTCAAGCGATGGTGGTGTGACATACACACACGTGTATTTATATATATATATATATATATATATATATATATATATACACGACGGGCTTCTTTAAGTTTCCGTCTACCAAATCCATTCACAAATCTTTGCTCGGCCCGAAGCTATATTAGAAGACACTCTTCCAAGGTGCCATGCAATGCGATATTTGACAAAAAATGTGAAGGCGTGTGGGTTAGTGGTTAGGTGTGTTGGACTCATGATCATAAGGTGGTGGTTTCGATTCTTTGGCCGGGCGACGTGTTGTGTTCTTGAGCAAAGTACTTAAATTCACGATTCTCCAATTCACTCAGTTGGTAAAAATGAATAATCTTGCGATGGATCGGCGTTTCGTCCAGGTGCAGCGATGAATATACGCCAGGGAAACTTGGAAAACTGGCCATAGGAGTTTATATGATTTGCAAAGGAACTTTCTCCTTTTATCTTGACAAAAACATATATATGTCTCACACGAGCAATATCGATTGGGGCGTTTCAAATCACAGATAACTGATCATTAGGTCTGTAGTTTATACTTTCAGCAAAGATAGAACTATAACAAATTTTATAAGCCTTGTGCCGATTGTTCTGCACATTTTTTTACTAAGCTGGAACTCACAATCAAGTAATACATCTACTGATAAGCTCTAAATGATATATGCCGTGAAAAGTTGCAAGGAAATGTACAAACATCACAGACAGAGCCCTAACATTTTTAGAGTAACACAGGCATGTCTGTGTAGTTAAGAAATCTGTTTTGCAACCAATTGGTCTCGTTTGAAGTTGCACTGCCCTACTCTTTGAACAACTCTAGAAATCATTTCCATTTTGGAGATATGCTTGTGTATTTATGTTTATACTCTCACACACGCAAATGCACACGCATACACACACACACACA
>NC_068985.1:108658705-108659871 GCF_001194135.2 Octopus bimaculoides
CTAATGCTCTTAGCTTAGACGTTTTGAGGGACAACCAGATCGAACCATTGCTTTCAGTTCATACACGCCAGTTCAATTTGATTCGTTCCCAGTCGAAAGACGCCTGATGTTATTTCTTGTTGTTTGTATTCGTAATTGTGTACCACGATCTCCGTTTTCTTTGTTTGTTTGTTTGTTTGTTTGTTTGTTTGTTTGTTTGTTTTAATCTTTGTTGCCGTATACATTCGGTAACTTTCTGACAAAGGGGTCTAATGCCCTTAGCTTAGACTTTTTTGGGGGTCAACCAGATCGAACCATCTCAAGTGTAACTGCCCGAAATGGTCGTGACCTCTGGGACTTGACTGATGAAAGAAAGCCAAGAATGACCTGTCTTTTTTTGCTTCTCCTTCTAATTGCTGTCTCTCTTGTCCACCATTGTATCTATGTGTCCGAACGTTTTAATTCCCTCTATTGCGTTTTTGTTCCATGTTTATATATATATATTTACACACATAATACAGGCACACACACACATATATACTTACGTGTGTGTCTGTGTGCATATGCATACATAAGCATTCATGCACATGTATATGTGTGCATATATTTACATTCATATGTATTCAGAGAATCAAATAATACACATATCAATAACACACACACACACACACACACACACACACACACACACACACATACACACAAACACTCCCTGGCACAAATATATACACATTCACACGCACATTATACAAAACTTTAGTTAGACCAGGAATAAAGTGAGCCGTTTCCGTGAAAGACAAACTTGGTGCTTAATCTTCTTGCAGACAAAAATAAATAAATAAGAAAAACTTGAATAAAAGACAGAAATAAAAAATATATAAATCAACAACAAATATCGTCTCTGTGTAAGTGATATTCGAGTCTAAAACTGTTTAAAGTTTTCTTGAGAAAGCAAGACTAACAGAATGAAACAGGTAAACATATCTATAAAAAAATGATATATATATATAATTAAGCATTATGTATATATGTATATGTACGAATGCACTCACATACACTCACAAACACACACATACACGCACACACACTCACATATATATATTTACATAGATACGCACACACATGTACACACACACACACACACACACACACACATATATATATATATATATATATATATATATATA
>NC_068985.1:108660622-108665279 GCF_001194135.2 Octopus bimaculoides
TATATATATATATATATATATATATATATTAATAAATTACAGGGTAGCAAAAAAATTTTAGAAATTTTATTTACCACCAGTGGTCTAGCGAGAGTAAAAAACAGTCAATAGAGTACGTATTATTCATTTAAAATACAGAGATGCCTGTAATAGGACATCTAACCCGCTAGAAATAGCAGCAAAAGACTACATACCACAAAAGTATATATACATATATACACATAGACATACATATGTATCTACATATATATAGTGTATGTATTCTTAGTATTATCATCACTCTTATAATCACCGTTCTAACATTAAGTTCTTGTTTTCTAAGAAGGGACAAACTTGCTGTAATTTATTTTGCTAAACGTTGCTACAAATTTCCATCTTCTCTCATCTTTTTCGTCAGATTGAGATCGAACAGTACGTTTTCTCATATGGTTTTCAGTCATATTTTCATTACACACACACACACACACACACACACACACACACACATAGTCTGTTAAAGTCTGTCATACCGGCCATGACGAAGGGAAATAGCCCTGAAACTCGAGTCGCCTTTATATATTTATATATATTTATATATATATATTTATATATTTGATCCTTTATATTGAACACTCAATATTTCATCAACATTCAATACTTTCTTTCATGGTGCCATCCATTTTTATTTTATTTTATTTTATATTGTATATTGTATATTATATTATATATTGTATATTCCATATTCTATACCCCACATTAGTTCTGCAGGAATATAAATAAAACATAAAAAACAGACAGTGTTGGAACTCTTTTAAACAAAATAATATATTCCTCTATACACAATCATACAAAAAACCCACCTTTTTTGTATTTATTTTTACTCGCATATATATTTATATTCATATATATATCTACACACACAACACACACACACACATAATTCTTTAACTAGAATAATATTGACAGTAACTTTGAAGTTTCGGCCGGCTAACTAACTAATCATCGTAATGTAGCACATTTAAGATCATCTTATCTACATATAGTCTCTGCAAATTAAAACTTGCTAGGTTAGGTGTACCTCTATTGAATGATAATTAGGATGTTCTGTAGTTTGTGATGAGTCACATAAAAGAATTAGATCCTCTAGAGAATCTGTTGACGAAGCAACCTACGCACATTTCTGAACATTAGAGCGTTAGATTAACAAAGTTTTATACTAAAAACGCCATGGCATGTGTAACGAACGACCCCTAACTTCTTTAAAAAACAGACCGTTGAAATCTTCTTAGTAACAACAACAAGAAGTAAAGAAATCTGCTGACCAACTAAACTTTTAACTATGATATATTCCTTTCTGAACCCTGAGAAACTCCATGGCCTAAAAGCTGACACATCTATATAATGACGCCTAATTACATAGCTTTAAATACTAGACTGAACTTCGAAATTTATCCTTCACATTTTCAAAACAGAAGGTGAAATCTCCCATTATAACTCAAATAAAACTAATAGTAACTAAACCTAATGCTGATCAACTACCTCCTTCCATCTTCCTATTTTCTTTTGAGGACCCCTTCAAAGCAACCCTATGATCTGAAGCTGCCACACCAAATAGACACACCTAATTACACAGTTCTACATGCACAAATAAAATCAACAAAACTTAATCAACAAAAATTTCCCCAAACACCTACAACCAAATTATCATTCAACAAAGCTACACCTACCACGAAAAATTTTAGCTTAACAGAGAGACTAAGGTAATTCAAATGTACTACAGTTTGTTGATAGGCTAAGTGGTCAAAACTTTGAAGTCACTGTTAATAGCCTTCGCGCTAAAAAATATGAAATTTGTATTTTACAAAATCTATTGAATCCGTCAGATTAATCAGAATAATCCGTCAGTAATATATCACTGACGGATTATTACGTCAGTATACCCTGATATTGTTGTTGTTGTTGGCACTCCGTCGCTTACGACGTCGAGGGTTCCAGTTGATCCGATCAACGGAACAGTCTGCTCGTGAAATTAACTTGCAAGTAGTTGAGCATTCCACAGACACGTGTACCCTTAAGGTAGTTCTCGGGGATATTCAGCGTGATACAGTGTGACAAGCCTGACCCTTAGAATTACAGGTACAACAGAAACAGGAAGTAAGAGTGAGAGAAAGTTTTGGTGAAAGAGTACAGCAGAGTTCGCCACCATCCCCTGCCGGAGCCTCGTGGAGCTTTAGGTGTTTTCGCTCAATAAACACTCACAACGCCCGGTCTGGGAATCGAAACCGCGATCCTATGACCGCGAGTCCGCTACCCTAACCAATGGGCCATTGCGTCTCCACATCCTGATATACTATATCTGAAAAACAAAACCAAGTCAGGTTGGTCAGGACTGAGATAACTTGTGAGCATTATGACTACTTAACCAGAGTTGATCTGAGCTAAATGAGAATAATATACATAGATACTTCTCGTGCAACCATTAAAGACATTGGTTAATTACTTTCATATCTGCAAACTGTCTTAGCTCATTTACGCTTCATATATCATAGAGATTAGCATTTGGAATTCAACAGATTATACTGAACGCATTGTTTACAAGTTCTCGTCATTTACGACAGTCAATATTTATCCCGATGTTAAAGATGTTCGTTAGCTCCAGGTCATCTCTGATCGACCAGGCCTACTAGGCCGATTGCTCCATCTTTAATGACAACCTTCATTACTTAACACATTATATATTATATATTATATATTTGTACGCAGACGCATTCGGGTGATTAAAATGCTCCATCTGCGATCACGAAGTTACAAATTTGAATTTAGGTATGACATCTTGAGCATGTAACTTTTGACATAGCTTCCGATCAGCTCTACATTCGTAAGTCAAATTGGTTAGACGGAAACTGTGGAATACAAAGAGAAGACTGTACCTGCAATTTTTGTCACGCTTTGTGTCACGTATTGTGTCTGCCCGAGAAACAAATTAAGTGTACAAATGTTTTCTGTAATGCTTAGCCATTCATATCTTATTGTTGATGTAAATCATATTTATCTTTTACTTCTTTCACTCATTAGACTGCGGCCGTACCCCGGCACTGCCTTGAAGAACTATAGTCGTGTCAATCGAAACCAGTAGTTATTTTTTTTTAAAGCTGGTGCTTATTTTATCGGTGTTCATTGTGGAACCGCTAAGTTATGGGTACGTAAACACATCAAAATCGGTTACCAGTCGGCGGTAAAGGACAAGAACACACACACACATATACATACATAACTGGTTTCTTTCAATTTCTCTCTCCCAAATCTACTCACAAGTGTTAGGTCGACCCTAAGCTATAGTAGAAGATACTTGCACAAGTTACCAAGCAGTGTAACTGAACTTGGAACTATGTTTTTGGGAAGCAAACTTCTTAACACACAGCCACGTTTGCACCAAATAAATTGTTCAGTTAATAGGAAAAACCAACTGCTCATAACTGAAAGTTACAGACATTTCTTTTTCGTTATCGTGGTTTATTCAGATATGGCGTGTATAGGATGGCTCGAAGCAGGTACATGGAAAAGACACTTATGTTGTCCATCATCGCGTAATCTGGATGCTAGAAACGCATGCTTGCAAAGTAAACGACTTATGTGCACATCCAGCAGGCCTATCCATTTACGTGTAAGAAATGGGAATCCAATTGAATTTACAATATTGTCTAAAGAGAATGAAATAATAGAATCCCCGTGATCAAGTGAACATTATTATTATTACAAACTGAATATAGCTTAATTGTTTCAGTCATTGGATTACGGCCATGCTGTAGCAACGTCTGGAAGGATTCGACTCCAGTAATTATTTGAGTTTTCTTTTAAGCCTGGTGCTTATTCTAGCTGTCTTCCTATTGTCAAACACAAACACAAACGGACACAAAGACACATTTATATACATATATATATGCATGCATACATACATGCAAACATACATACACTATATATATATAATAATACAAATGATATGTGAGCATATGCATACATACATACATACATACATACACACACACACACACACATATATATATATATATATATATATATATATATATATATATATATATATATATATATATATTAATATATACGGCGGGCTTCTTTCAGTTTCCGTTTACCAAAATCAATCACAAAGCTTTGGCGAAACGGAAGCTATAGTAGAAGACACTTGAACAAGGTGTTACACAGTGGGACTGAACCCGGAACCATGTGGTGTGGAAGTAAGCTTCTTACCACATAGCAATAAAAATGTCTACACCACACTGCATTCAGACTATACAACGCCTCCACACACCTCAACCACCAAACTGAAACCTAAATCCAGATTTAATCACAAAATTCTATATAAATCAATTACGAGAGAGAGAAAAAAAATAATGATTATCAAAATAGTATGAATAAAATGAAGCGTTAGTTAAAATTAATATAAATATTAATACTTGAAGTAATTTGGATGCCAGTTTTTCTTTGTGTTTTTTCCAGATAATTCGTATGAATATTAATAATATTGAAAAAAAAAAAAAACAGGAACAGGAACAATAAAAAGACCAGCAAACAAAATAATAATAAGAACAACAACAACAGTGGTGATGATGATGATGATGATGATGATGATGATGATTGTGTTGATACCGTCGACTACGGT
>NC_068985.1:108665289-108666868 GCF_001194135.2 Octopus bimaculoides
ATGGTGGTGGTGGTGGTGGTGGTTATGATGCTGACGATATACTGAAGTGCTGGTGTTCGGGTTGGTGGAAGCGTCGTCGAAGTTGGTATTACTGTTGTTGTAGTTGCCTACAGTGGTGATTACCTAGAGCTGCAGGAATCTAATTTGCAGTTTTAATAACAATTTTTAGTTTCAGTAATTTTAACCCTCTCCTGCAGGCAACGAAATTATTTGAACGACATTATATTGTTTTATATATACATATACATACACATATATATACCTACATGCAAGAATATATATATATATATATATATATATATATATATATATATATATATATGTATATAAATTTACACGAACGCAAACGAACACTTGGTCAATTGTATATAATGTATTATATTCTTCCTAAATATATCTTAATCTACTTACCTGCATACATAATTCATACATACATACATAAATATGTGCGTGCGTGTGTGTATGTGTGTATGTGTGTGTGTGTGTGTGTGTACATCGGTGTTGGTGGCGGTAGTGGTATATGTTGTGGTAGTAGTCGGTGATAAGTTGGTGACAGGCAACGGCAAAAATCATCGTCGTAGTAGTAATGGCTTCGGTCGTCGTAACGGCGAAGTTGAGGACAATTTATCACCTGATTTGTTTGGATTGTGAAATCCCAGAGAATTTTGCTCGTCTCCGACTCTACCACTCTCTGCGGTTTGTATTCATACCACGTCTTGCCTCTCTCTAACCCCAACTTTTCGCACAGTTTCCAGTGAAATATTTTCGCCACAACATGTAGTAGTGGTTTTGGAAAAGTCTAGGACTTTCGTTCGTGATATGGGTAATGATTTAATCCACTCTATTGCAGATGCAGCACAACGGAGACACTTGCTCATTCTTCAGGTTGACCCTCCACTTTGTGGCAAGAGCTTGGTCCTGCGCTGCCAGTATAGTGCTCTCGATCACTTTTTTTAAATAGTTCCTAACTGTCGCTAGCAAGGTTTCCTTTGGGCTAGATATATCATTAGGCTCTCGAGTTCAATCGGTAAGCAGTCTTCCACACTTATCAGTCCCCTTCCTCCATTTGCTCTCTTCGTGTATAGGCGATCAGTGTCTGCACGTGGATGATGGGCTCCATGCATCGTTAGGATCTTTCTTGACTTCCTGTCCATCTCCTTTATCTTCTCCTCTGTCCACTTCAGGAATCTAGCGTCAAACCAAATTCCTGCGACTGCGTACGTGTCTATTGCCAAAATTACGTTTCTAGCATTCAGCCTGGAACCCGATATTTTTCTCACTCGCTGCAGGTACTCGTTTTTCATCTTTTCCTTCATGTCATGGTGTCTGATTCCATCTGCGTCAAGTATTCCCAGGTATTTATAGCGGGATTGAATTTGAATTGCCTTTCTCATTTCACCACTTGGCAACCATACACCTTCTGCCCTGGCAAGCTTTCCTAGTCTCATCACCATCGCAGCACATTTTGAGCGTCCGAACTCCATGTTGATATCATTGGAGTAAATCCGCACTGACTAAACTAGGCTGTTCAGTTCTGCCTCACTTTTTGTGAATAGCTTCAGGTAGTCCGTGAATAGTA
>NC_068985.1:108667155-108668026 GCF_001194135.2 Octopus bimaculoides
CAAACAAATGTATTAGTATAACGCACGGGAAGTGAAAAAGTCTTTAAAGTTTCGAGCCTACGCTCTTCCACGGAATGAACACAGAAAGAAACAAGGAGAGAAGCAATGAGAAAAAAAGGAATGTGTAGTGGCTAGTGATCTATCATGCACACACACACACACACACACGCACACTCACACACACACACACACACACACACATGCATACATACATACATACTATGAGTGTGTGTGTACGAGTGTGTGATGCGGTCTGTGTGTGTGTGTTTGTGCGTGCATGCGTGCGTGTGTCTTTGTTTCTGTGATTGTCCTGCACCACCGCTTGAAAGCGGTGTCATATTAGCGGTTCGGCCAAAGGAACCGATACAATAAGCACTATTCTTAAAAAAGAAATACTGGACTCGATTCGTTCAACAAAAATTCCTCAAGGCGGTGCCCCAGCATGGCCGCAGTCTAATGGCTAAAATAAGCATGCATATGTATAAAAATTTATAATTTATACACACAAACGCATACACAAAATCGTACACACTTATTCACACATATTCACAGACATTCACGGAAACAACCACTCGGAGACTTGTATTGCTGTGATTTAGATTGAGCTCTGAATATATAAACATTTGGTGAAAAATACATCCATAAATTTAATAACAAGATTTGATATTGCGCTATTCGTACTTTGTAATTGCTTATTGAATTCTGACAGAGAAATGAGCGACTAGTATCATGTTAAATAAAATGTGAATGTGAAAGTTTTAGAGTAGGTGTTTCTGTCGAATTGAAATAATTCCATACACACACACACACAAACATATATATCTATGCTTATACGTGTGTGTGTGTGTGTGTGTGTGTGTGTGTGTGTGTG
>NC_068985.1:108668185-108669441 GCF_001194135.2 Octopus bimaculoides
TATATATATATATATATTTATACCTACGTATGTATGTGTGTGTGCGCACCAGTATACATGTATGTTCACGGATATGTCAGTTAAACAAGTGTTTATTAGCCTATCTATATCTGTCGTGTGGATATCTTAAATTTATTTAGTCTTATTTGGGATGATTTGCCAGTTTCCAATTGGATATATACAAACTATACAAACAGAGATATATACACAGTCAGACGCAAACTGGCAGGCACGCACGCACACAGACACACAGACACACTCTACAGCACGCCACACCACACCACACGATACCACACTACACAACTCACATATATATTCACACGCATAATGACATGCATGCATACAATATATTTTTCAACGCTGATATTTAAATTTTGAGCGAAGTAGAAAAACCTCTGCTGTTCTAAATATATATCTCCTCTAAGATACTTGGCACATTTATAGAGAAAGATATGTGATTTCTTTTATTTCAACTGAGCCTAATCTTAGCCGAAATGCAATATAGTATCTAATAATGAATCGTACAAAAATATTAGAAGAAAACAAAATACGAAGGTAAGAATAAGAAAACCAAAGCTAATTGTTTGCTTATGATGTATAAATGAAAAAGGCATGGAGCCGACAAAATTGTTAGTGTTACAGACAAAATACTTGATGGAATTTCGCTGTCATTATATTGTGAGTTCAGTTTCTGTTGGGGAAACAACACACAAACACTAATTTCAACCAAATAATCCACTATATTCTAACTTGGTACTGAATTAATCATCCTTGAAGTTGTATTTGTGCAATCAAACAAGCTCTCTATATCTCTCAATCTAAATTATGATTTTAATCAGTTCCTTGTTTCTGTCATTGTATTGCAGCTATGCAAAGTCGTTTTCTTGGAGTGCTTTTGAAGATGAAATCGATCCCAATACCTATTCAAAGTCTGGTACTAATACTATAACATTTGGTGGTACTGCTAAGTTACGGGATGTAAACAAAGGAATACCAATTCTGAAACGGCCCAATAACATCCATCCATACATCCATCTTTTATGTTTTACTCGTCTCACTCACTTTTGACTGTGGATATGGTGCAGTATTGCCTCGAAGGGTTTTAGTCGAACAAATAGACCCCATTTATTATATCGGTCAATTTTGTCGAATCACTAAGTTACGGGGACCTAAATACACCAACACCGGTTGTGGGTGGTGGTGATGGAAAAACAGAGAGGCAAAGACATGCATATATATATATATATATATATATA
>NC_068985.1:108670346-108671231 GCF_001194135.2 Octopus bimaculoides
CTTTCTTTTTCTTTTCTTCCTCTCTTTTGTCACTTTTGCTATGAATTAAATTAATGAATTCAACGGGATACACCGTCTGCAAGTAGTTGGGTTCAGCATATTATCCTCCATTTCCTAATTGTTACACAAATTTTGGGTAAAACCTCCACTTTTACCCGCTCCCATTGATTGCACCTAGTATAGCACTAGTGTAGCAAAAATTGGGTACCCTCCCAGCAGTATACTGGATAGATACTATCCCTTAGTGGGTTGTACCCCCAACCCCTAACTCTGTCACGTTATATATATATATATATATTAGTATCAGTGTGGTAAGTAGCTTGTTTACCGACCACAAGGTTCCAAGTTCAGTCACACTGTGTGGCACCTTGGACAAGTGTCTTCTACTATAGCCTCAGGCTGAGCATAGTCTTGTGAGTGGATTTGGTGGACGGAAACAGAAAGAAGTCCGTCGTATATATATGTATGTATGTATGTATGTATGTATGTATGTATGTGTGTATGCATGCATGTGTATATGTTTGTGCGTCTGTGTTTGTCCCGCCAACATCACTTAATAACCAATGCTGGTGGGTTTACGTCCTCGTAACTTAGCGCTTCAACAAAAAGTTCGATAGAATAAGTACTGGGCTTGCAAAGAATACCTCCTGGGATCGATTTGCTTGACTAAAAGGCGGTGCCCCAGCAGGACCGCAGTCAGATGATTGAAACAAGTAAAAGAATAAAAGAATATATTACGAGGACGTAAACACACCAGCATCGGTTGTCAAGCGATGTTGGAGGGACAAACACAGATACACAAAGACACACACAAAGGATCTAACACTTTTAATCCAATCTCTTGGCGTCACGATCTCAATTTTTTAGTGGGGAGGTAACCCAATT
>NC_068985.1:108672082-108674777 GCF_001194135.2 Octopus bimaculoides
TATATATACACATACGTACATACATACATACATACATACATACATACATACATATATTGGTCTGAAATTTTGACACATGGCCAGCAATTTTGGGGAGGGGGAAAGTGCGATTACAGCGATACCAGTATTCAACTGGTAGTTATTTTATTGATGGCAGGCAAAGTCGAACACGGTGGAATCTGAACTCAGAACGTGAAGATGGACGAAATGCTGCTAAGCATTTTGTCTGGCGTGCTATCTACTCTGCCAGCTCGCCGCCCTTACACACACACATGTGTATGACTGGCGGTGCCCCAGTATGGCCACAGCCTTGGGCTGAAACTTATAGAATTGAAGAATAAAAAATGTATGTATGTATGTATATATTGATAACAGTTCAGACATGCTGATCCCCAATATTTCCAAATGCAATAGTCGGCAACGTTCTGTCCATTTATATGCCATATCCAGGAATGGATACGGCAATATAAGAATGTAGTCTAATATATGAAACGATATGATATAACATAAAATATAATGTCATACAATATATAGAGAGGAGCTAATGAAAGGGAGGGAGTAGTAGTGAGGGTTAGAGACTAAGAAATATAACAAAAGTAATCATAGTCAGACACACACACACACACACACACACACACACAAGGCACACATTGCCATACACGCACACACTGCCATACACGCACACACACAAGACACATTCAGACCTTGATACAAGAGTAACACAGTAAACTCTATTCGTGATTGAAAAACAATCTAAAAATACATCAGACCAAGTTAAAAACTTCAGAAAGCCAACCTCCATAAATTATTCACCCCGTTCCTGCCACCGCCATCTTTCACCAAAGAACCAAAGAAAAAAAAGAAAATAACTATAAAACAAAAAGCGAGTTCAAATCTTTGGCCTTCTTCTCCATAGATATGATACCCCGACCCTTTCTAATAACCAGCCCACTTTTTCCAACCGTTCACAATTCTCTGATGGGTTGGTGCTGTTTGCTTTTTTATTTTTATTGTTGTTCTTTTGTTTTCTGAATTTTTTTTTTCTCACCGTTTTACAGATAAAAGAATGGCGTTTCCCCATATGGACAGATTTGATTTATTTTTTTCTACCCTGCTCTCCACCCCACCTCCACTTGACATTCTCATGTCGTTTAGTTGGCAGCAGTAAGCTCATGCCCCAGTCGCTTCTTCTTCTTCTTCTTCTTCTTCTTCTTCTTCTTCTTCTTCTTCTTCTTCTTCTTTTTCATCATCATCATCATCATCATCATCCCCATCATCACCATCATCACTATCACCATCATCATCATCATCATCATCATCATCATCATCATCACCATTATCACCATCATCGTCATCATCGCCATCATCATCATCATCATCATCATCATCATCATCATCATCATCTATTCTTTCTCTTTCTTTTATACTCCACTCCCCTTCCTCCTGCTCCCCCTCATCTTTTTTCTTTCGCTCTTAATTTCTTTCATTCTTTCTTCCTCCCTCTCCTCCCTCTTTCCTCTCCCACCTTCTACTACTACTACTTCTTTTCCCACTACTACTACTTCATCGTCTTTCTCTTCTTCCCCCTGTTCATTTATATATATTTCAAAAAATTCGAGAAGTTTTTTTCCCTGGTTCTTATACACATTCTCGTTGTTGTCATCATCGCCGCCACTGTTTCTATTGTTGCTAATATTTATGTTGTTTATGCTGTTTGTATTGTTCATTTACTCTTACATTTCTCCTTCTTACCCTTCTCTACCCCGCCACGTCTCTTCTCCTTCATTTTTCATTCTGCTTTGCACCATTTCTCATTTGCTTTCGAAAATCATATATTACAATGAAACTTTGCATAATTGTGTAAGTATATGCCTGCCTTCAGCATGTGTACATATATGTGCTTATATACATATGGGCGCGTATCTATGTGTGTCAACGCATAAATGTATTGTTAAATGGGTATCTGTTTCTCTGTATGTTCGTGCCTATTTGAACATATATGCATACGTGTGCATGTGCACAAGTGTGCTTATCATTCTTTGCTTTGTATGAGTGTTTATATGTTATATATGTATCTCTGTAGCATATTGTGGTTGTTTTCGCAGCGTGTACTACTGTGTTGAACCCACATCTCTGGTAGAAGCATAAAATCAAAAACAAACTTTAAACTATGTCTATTGCATAATATGACTTCATTATGATTTTAACTTCTGTTTCTCACTGTATATTAGATTTGAAAACAAATTACAAGATTATATCATAGAATTCCAAGAATAGAATCATTATAAAGATAATACTATCTTCGGTGAATGTGATGCACTGACTTAACACTCCCAAAATATACACTCAATTATGTAATAACTTAAATAAAGCAATGAAAAATAAATGAATAATGCATATTAAGTCAAGTTTACCAGCAACATTTTCATTTTCTAATACGTACTTTGTGTGATTGCTTCCCTTAGTTTTGTATTACTTCTTAAGTAATGTGTAATATGCTTGTCTATCTATCTATCTATCTATCTATCTATCTATCTATCTATCTATCTATCTACCAATCTATCTATCTATCTATCTATCTATCTATCTATCTATCTATCTATCTATCTGGCACCGCGAGTGTCGCCAAGCTCTACAACAGCTCTGCCGTCCGGGATCAAACTTGTGCAACTTCCAAACGACCAATGCGTTCTAT
>NC_068985.1:108675462-108678767 GCF_001194135.2 Octopus bimaculoides
CTTTGTAATTTGTCCATTTTCTGTATTTAGCCCTGTGTGGCTATAATAAAAAGATATCTATCTATCTATCCATCTATCTATCTATCTATCTATCTATCTATCTATCTATCTATCTATCCATCCATCCATCCATCTATCTATCTATCTATCTATCTATCTATCTATCTACTTACCAATCTATCTATCTGTCTGTCTGTCCCTCTGTCTTTGTTTCTTTCTCTTTCTTTTGCCTTTCTCTCTATATTCACACACACACACACACATATATAAGTATACACACATATATATGTGTATACACACACATACATATCTGCATACATACAAAGAAGCAAACACATATGCATATTTTCAGCCTTCACAAAGAAACTTGTTCTAGAATGAATACTAACTACGCCAGAGAAAATGTCCATCTCATCCATTTTAAAGCTACAGAAAGCTGAGTTATATTTCAAATCTACAAATTCTTTGGTTTCTGATGTATTTAACCTTGTATTTTTTTCATTTCCAATTTTGTTTGTCACACAACCGTATATATATATAATACAATATTAGGATAACAATTTTATAATAATTTATCAAGTAGTTAGCGTGAAAAAACCTCAAAAGGGAAAAAAAACATCACTTTTTCCCATAAATATATTTAATGCCCTTATATAAGTTCTATATTTAAGAGATGAGGAATGATGTACATTATTTACATTACTTACATTATTTACATTATTTACATTATTTACGTTTGACGGATATTTGTCCTCATCTTGTTTGTTGTTAACACAACGTTTCGGCTGATATACCCTCCACCCTTCATCAGGTGTCTTGCGCAAATTTAGAACCTGGATTCTCATTCCTAAGGTATTTTTCGATGTTATTATTATTATTATTATTATTATTATTATTATTATTATTATTATTATTATTATTATTATTATTATTATTATTATGCTTTGCTACGACTTCTTAAATATAGTGGCAATGATTGACCTTTTCAAATATAATCAAACTGATTTCTCCCGAAGCAAATGATAACACCTAATGCGACGTGTTTTTCATATTTTCCACCATCTTGTCTCATTCGGTTACTTTTCTGATGAATGACTAATATCAGAAACGTTGAAGCTATTTCCTTTCTTTCTATGTGCTAAACTAATAAAAGATGTATTAAAACATGTCCCTCCCGTGTCATCTTTTTGTGCTCATTACCCAACAAACACAGACACATTCACACACACATGTTGATTGTGAATTTTTCCGCCGATATCCAACGACCTAAATATCAGACAACCAACGTAGGTACTTTGTTTTTAATAGTAAATACTTGGGTAGGATCAGTCACAGATTTTGAAAGAGCTGATTCCATAAAATTGATGCAAATATTTGACACAAATTCAATGAAGTAAATGCCTTAGAACACCTTTGCTTCCCATTTTACTTCTTTGGATACCCTACCCATTTAATGCTTCAAAAATTCTATTGTATTTTATAGTCAAAGATTATTAGCACCCGTGTAAAAATTGTAAAAATATTTTTGTACTGTAGGCTTATAACTAATTTCTTGTGCATAAACCTGAACAACAAACTGAATTCTATTGGAAATGAATATTCACAACTAAACTGAGTCATAAATATACAAGGTCAAATTTATTAAAGACGATAGTACTTTAGTGTTACTTTAATTAGTGCAAGCCTCTCGGTTGGTGTTACTCAGCTAGTTTTGCAATATTTTCCTCCAACGTTGTCAAAGATATTCGAAGATCACCTGTTTCTACGATGTCGATTTGATTAATAGCTTTTGACATTATGCTAGTGACATGGCAGAAACCAGATTCAACAAGGTAAGATAAAAGAAAAGCAGTAAAGTACAATTGCGCTCCCTCCCAGAGTGGTGGATACTTTGTAGCAGTGTCGTTACTTTTCCATACATTATGTTCTCCATCTTTAAATCCTGCTTGAAATATTTCATCACTCTGTAATTCAATAGGATTCTCCTGCAAACAGATATCTGCACCAGCAACATTAACTTCAAAAGAAAATGTCACCCAACGTGGTATATCTAACCCCCAGCAGGTCACTAAACCGAGCTTACATATCAACATTCAAGTTTTTCAAATGTTCAGCATACAGTACAAGGTCATCATAGTGTTGATTACTATGAATTGACAGTAAACTAGGAAATTGTAATAATGCACAACATACAATAATCATTTTCTAGAGCTGTACTTTCTCTAGAAAAGCAGTAATAGCTCTTTTGGCGGACATGAGATTAAAGTTTTCGCCCTACAGCTATTTATTAATCAAATTAATGTTATCAAATATATCTGATAAATAAGATATATCACATTTAACTGAATTGTTTCTATTGTTATTCTGTCTGATCTCCGAATGGATTTGAAGCTTTGCTGACTTCATTTGGCAAATCATTTGACAGTACATCCATACATATGAGGCGCAGTGGTTTCGCTTCATTTTGTAGCGATAGAATAAAACCGTAAGACAGATATTCAATGGAATGCTGTCGGCATTTCCGCTTAGTCGCAGGGGCGAAAATCTGGTTCAAGCGCGCCCATATAAGCCCTCATAACTTATTTATTTTTTGGAATTTTCAGGAACTTTTTGTGAATTTGTCTTTTATACATGGGAATTTATAAGATTATGTAAATAATATTTTTGTATGTGATTTAAGGGCAGTTTAGCTGTTGTTTTTAACACATCCCACAACCACCTGATACCTTCCTCGTTTCTTTGTAACTCTGATATGTACTGATGTTTTACAAGATGATCCATTGCTGGAATTTAAGCTGCAAATTCTGAGTGTCTATTTTAAACTCTGATATTGAAAAAAAAATCGAAAATCGAGAAATTTTAGGATTTATGGGGTTTAAGAAAATTAAAAAATTGTGGGGTTTTTTTTGTTGCTTAATCTCTGTCCGTAGAACACAAATTCGCAAAAATTTTCTGAAAATTACTAGAAAGAAAAGAAAAATATAGACTTATATGGGGTGCTTAAGCCAGAATTCTACAAACCGATGCAAATGACGGTAGATAACACGGATATTATATTTATCAGTAATGGATAAAGACAATTGTAACTTTCTTTTCTTAGAACATATGTTAAAATACCAGTTATAGAAGATATGAAAACTTTCTTACCTTTACCCTAGAAAACTAACAAACTCGGAGATCAGTCTTGCGGAAACATTTCTAAGTCTACTTGTTCCTAAGAGCAGAATGAGAAATCTGTCTGTCTCTCCCTCTCCCTCTCTCTCTCTCTCTCTCTCTCTCTCTCTCTCTCTCTCTATATATATATA
>NC_068985.1:108678837-108689303 GCF_001194135.2 Octopus bimaculoides
ACAGGGGTTGGACAAAATAATGGAAACACTTAGCATCATAGTATCATAATTTTGAAATATCTATAAAACCGTCAAAAGCTTGTTTATTTTTATGTTTTTTGATTTATTATTAGTGTTGATTAATATGTCTTGCTAAAATTGGTTTTTTTTCAGATATCATCAGAAAAAGGTAATTAAAATTCATTAAAATGACAGATCTATCGGACTTTCAAGGGGGTCAAATTGTTGGTGCTTGTATGGTAGGCGCTAGCGTAACGAAAAGAGCCGAAATGTTTGGTGTATCAAGAAGTACTGTATCGAAATTATAAAAGTAATAATAAAAGATACACAGTACAGTACTGTTCCTACTTCGCGGATTTTCAACTGTCTTGTGGGGGTTTTGGAAAGTAACACCCGCGATAGTGGAGGGATTACTCTGTGTGTGTGTATGTGTGTATGTGTTTGTGTGTCTGTAATGTGAAACCCGCTGGATTATCACACCTAACCAACATTGGCAGCAGCATGCTGAGTATAAAGCTTCATACAGCAGCAGATCGTAAATAGGATTAATGGAATAGACTCACCGTTTTATTTTAGACTAAATCGAATATACATCTTAAATTTGAAGTATTTTCACTAATTTGTCTGTCCGAGGTAACGGCTTGGAAAATCTTGCCCAAAGCGGTGCGCAGTGGAACTCAACTGGAAAACTACGTGGTTGCGAGGTCAGCTTAAGTACATGTATTTAATGCGACAAAGCAATACCTTGTACCGAGTAAATCCACCTTCCTCATTTGTATATACACGACAGCCGTCCACTATCAAGGCATTGGCCTGCCCGTGTTAAGAATGGATGTCTGTACGTCTAAAATACCGGACAGTGGTACAGAACATGAAATCATGTAGTTGCGAAGTAAAATTCTTTACCAGACTTCCATGAGAATGCGTGTGCCTGTATAAGTGTGTGTGTATGTGTATTTGCGCGCGCTCACACACATATACACATCCCCAACTGTGTATATATATGCACACACAAACGCATGCACACATACAAGTGTGTGCACATGTGCGTGCGTATGTTTGTGCGTGTGTTGTACTTAAGCTGAAATGCAGTCAAGTCTGAACGTTATTTAAGATACAATATTGAAGATCCTAGATTTGAAGAACTGATGGTACTTGGAGACTACTCGCATTAATTATAATGAATAGAAAAACAACTCTCTTTAATTACATAGTTAATTAATGAATTCTGACTTTAATAGCTATCTCGCACAAATCAAGTACCAACGCAAATATTAATTAGCTTTCTTTTGTTAATTGCTTGAAACAAATTTATTTACTCAGTCAGACATACCATATAAAAAAAAAAAAAGGATTGATTTATTGGAAGCCGCTTCAGATAAATCTCACTAAATAAGTGTGCTCCTAATAAGATGGGAATATTTTGAAGTGGAAATAAATTTTGTTTTAACTGAGTTAACCCTACCCAGCTGAATGTCACTAAATAGTGACCAAGTTCTACCATTTCAGTCGAGAATAAGCAACCAATACTGTTATGGCTTAGAGTTCAAGATCCCGCAACTCTTCAATACCTTGCGAAATAAATCAGAGATATACGCTGTGTAGAAGTGGTTCTGCTACAAAATCACGTACACCAATTTCTATGTAGGTTGTTGGATGATCCCACACCCTAATATCGTGAAACTATTTTGTATGTTCATGTGCTGAGGCATTGGCTTTATACATACAAGATAAAAAATTTTGGCTATTAGTAATCGAAAAATATAATTTACTACATTTAACTAAACTTCAAGGTCGCTAGCACTGAGTCTTTTTACAACCAGCCATCTCAAACTTAAGTTTACCCGAGAATGTGTACGCTTGTGTGTGTGTGTGTGGGGGGAGATGGAGGGGGTGCGCACACACACATACACACACACACACATATATTTGAAAGTCTAGAGAATTACTTAATACAGATTTGAAGTGTAAATATAATTTTAAAAAACTTATTTTTTAAAAGAATGTTATGAAAGCTTTTATCAAGATGTTAATAACCTCTTTTGGGAAGAAGTTTTTTTCTAGTGTGTGAGCACTTTCGTTTAACTTTTTCAAACATACGTGCTCTTAAAGAGGAAGTTGTTATTTTTGTAGTAGTTGTAGTATTAATTATTTCCGGTTTATTTTCGGACATATAATTTTAGTCATAAATATATCTTACCATTGTTTATTATATAGTGTTGGCTATTTTCGGTTTAATTTCGGATTAAGACTTTTTATAAGTTTCTTTCTTTTGCCTTTCATACTTATACATTTTCATCGTTTATTTCATAAAATGGGAATATCATAAATTTTCCATTTGCACAGATATCTAGATGTTCACTGTGTGAGACATTCCTAAGGGATGAATCCCTAATTTATTGCTTATGCACATTTACACAGCTGGTCAGTTTCTCTCTTGTCTCCCCAATGTAGTTTCCATTGCATTGAGGGGATGTGATGCAGTAGACGAGAATTTTTGCTTTGCAATTCATGTTTGCATTCACTTTTAAATCCTTCCCATTCTTAAGTCTTTTCGTTGTCCCCTGTTCAATTAATTCGCATGTCCCACAATGGGAGTCTCCACAGTTAGTTACCTGCATTGTTTCTTTTTCAAATGTGAATCTCGCCTTTGTTAGGAGTCTCTTGAGGTGAAGTGATTGTCTTCGACTGTTGATAATTTGTGATTCTTAAAAATTATTCGTTGGAGATTTGATGGTTCATGTAGTAATGAGAGGTATTGTTTGGCGGAGCGCAGGATGCTGTGGTTTCTAGGATTGTGGGTGATTACAAATGGAATATTTGAATTAGTATTTTTATTATCACACCTAGCCTGAATGTTTCTCAGAAGGAATATATATGCACACACACACACACACACACACACACACACACACACACACACACACACACACACACACACACACACATACACACACACACACACACACACACACACGTACAAATATATATATATATATGATAACTTTAATAGAGAAATACAATCAACACTCTAACTATTTATTAAATTATAATATATTATAATATAAATACTATAAATATAATATAATATAGCCAATTTAAAAAAAAACAAAAAACACAGTCAACAATTTGTCTCGACTTATATATATTATTTGATTTACAAACAAGTCATATCTATGGATACAAATATCCTCAGTGCCTATTTTCAAAACGACAGACGAAATTCCATGTAAAAGGAATGCTAGATTGCATAATACTGATTCAATATACATATTTAGGAGCGTGAGCGTTAACAATTCAAATACATAAGTACAACAAAAGAACAACAAAGTTCAAATGGATAAAATAAGTAAAGAAAGTTTATAACGATCCAAAAATGTTTTTATATATCTCCAACAATATTAATCTAAATGTATTTAAATCGAAAGTAATCACTGGCCATTTTTAATGATATATAATAATAATAATAATGATAATAATAATAATAATAATAATAATAATAATATATAAATGTACAAATAAAGTATCAGAGCCTTAATTAGTTTTATTGACGGATTAATCTTATTTTGCTCTGGTAGACTAAGTACTTTGGTATTTATTCTATAAATATGCCTATAAATATCCTATTCATTTATATGTGATACTATTTGGATGCTTATTATTACCCAAAGGAAATATACAAATTATACGTAATGATAATATATAATAACTCCTCTCAATTATCTATTGGTACTGACATAAAGATTATTCAAAGTAACTAATAAATAAAGGTCCTAATTTACGTAGTTCATGGAAGGGAGATCTCCGTAAATTAAAACAAACAAGAAACAAAGATATACGATAATTATAATCTATATTGTTTCTCCGATAAAGTGACAATAAACTACAAATAAAAAATATTACTAAGTCGTCCAGAAGTAACAAAATTGGAGTATGACATTATGTATACAAGCTTTATCACCATTAATACATATATTTGCGAGGGTTCAAAAATACATAGCTATATATTATAATTGTTGTAATCTACATATTCATATCTGCACAAAACATATTATTATTATTATTATTATTATTATTATTATTATTATTATTATTATTATTATTATTATTATTATTATTATTAAGGTGGCAAGCGGACAGAATCGTTAGCACACTACAAAAATGCTTAGTTGCATTTCGTCCGGTCTTACGTTGTGAGTTCAAATTTCTACGTGGTCGAATTTGCCTTTCATCATTTCGGGAGTCGACAAATTAAGTACCATTGAATCACTGGGGTCAATGTAATCGATTTACTCCCCTCCCAAAATTTCAGGCGTTGTGTCTATAGTAGAAAATATTATCATTATTATTTTTTAAGACACAGCGCAGTATCCAATACCGTGATGTTGTTGATTAAAGATATTGTGTCTACCGGGGTTTTGTACTGTCTATCAAGTCACAGCAGGGACCTCAGACAGATTATTATTATTATTGTTTCGTTATAATTTTAAACTGCATGTTTGTTACAGTCACTTGCAGAGACACTCCCAGTGTCCTGGGACGACTGAAGGATAAGGGATTTTAAAGGATGACTGAAAGCATGAGGAGGGGAAGTAGCGAAATATCTTCATGTAATACAACACAAACATGTAAACGGATAGGGTTGTTCTACGGATGTGGTCAGTACTTGTCAGTACAATCTTTTTGGATTTTTCCGAGACATGGTTCTCATGGGATCTTATCTAGATCTTTCTGACATCCCTTTTTTTTATCATACCTAGGGCACTAACAATAACAGGAATAGTTCTCGTTTTTAGATACCACACCGTTTGTATTTCAATTTCCAGGTCCTTATATTTACTTAGTCAAATTCCTTGACAGATATCTTTGTATTACTTACATTTAAGCAGTCTGTTGTTGTTGATGTTATTATTATTATTATTATTATTATTATTATTATTATTATTATTAAGAGAAGCACAAGTCTACACCGCTTCTGTCTTCAAAATAAGCTTATCAATAAATAAATATCATAATGAATTCTCACGGCAATAACTATTTAACTAACAGTGTAATGGAGATGAATATATGAGATGATGATTGTGATAATGGGGATGATTATGTTCATGAACGACGGAGAGGAGGAAGTGGCTGAGGATGATAATGGTGATTAAGATAAGGGGGCAAAGGGACAACTGCTGACTGTGTAGGCGAACGAATATGTTGATCCTGACGATAAAGTTAACGATTGCCTAGATTATGATAATGATAAAGAGGATGAAGATAATTTGGAATATGGAAATCATCTTGAGAATAATTAGGGAGATTATGACGATGATAATGACAATCATGACAAGGACAACGACGATGATGATAATTATAATGATGATCATGATTGTGATGAAAAGGGTGATGAAGATGATGATGGTTCGGTAGCGAATAGTGATGGTGATTATTAGTATTATCTTCTGGATTGGCAAAATGCTTTCAGCGTAAGAAAAATGTCTTGCGATATTACTTCCGATATTTCGCATTGTGTGTTCAAATACTGCCAAGGTCAGCATTGCTTTTCATCTCTGCGGTTTCGGTACTCAAGAAAAACCAATTGCACTCGAGTATTATGCATTACACCATAAGGGCGCTGAGCTGGCAGAAACGTTAGCACGCCGGGCGAAATGCTTAGCGGTATTTCGTCTGCCGTTACATTCTGAGTTCAAATTCCGCCGAGGTCGACTTTGCCTTTTATCCTTTCGGGATCGATAAATTAATTACTAGTTACGCACTGGGGTCGATGTAATCAACTGAATCCCTTTGTCTGTCCTTGTTTGTCCCCTCTATGTTTGGCCCCTTGTGGGCCATACAGAAATAAGAAACGTTAGCACGCCGGGCGAAATGCTTAGCGGTATTTCGTCTGTCTTTACGTACTGAGTTCAAATTCTGCCGAG
Source organism: Octopus bimaculoides (assembly GCF_001194135.2). Classification (NCBI taxonomy): domain Eukaryota; kingdom Metazoa; phylum Mollusca; class Cephalopoda; order Octopoda; family Octopodidae; genus Octopus; species Octopus bimaculoides. The sequence goes on from NC_068985.1 coordinate 108,684,762, forward strand.
GTTGACTTTGCCTTTAATCCTTTCGAGGTCGATAGATCAAGTCCCAGTTGCATACTGAGGTCGATTAATCAAGTCCCAGTTGCATACTGAGGTCGATGTAATCGACTTAATCCTTTTTACCTGTTCTTGTTTGTCCCTTCTATGTTTATTCCCCTATGGGCAATAAAGAAATAATTATGCATGACACCAAACGTCATGCAGGACTGGCTATAACATTCCCACAGTTTATACACATATGGATGGCCTATATCTCTTCCCCGTCACAAGTAATGAATGTTACAGATGACTTGAAATCGATGAGAAAATAGCATATAGTGTTCCGTGAGTAGAGATAGAGTGACAAAAAAAAAATACTTCAGCAGATTTTGGAAGATATAGATATGGCTGCATTCAGTGGAACCCTATCCCGAAAGACTTTTGCAGTGCGAATGATAGTATCAACATTTGGTATATTAAATTGAATGATTGAAGAAAACTGCATCTCGGGCTAGAAGCATTAACAGGATACTAACAATGACAGGTAATTTCTACATCAGTTGTGACACTCGCAGGTTCTATATTTAATAGACAGTTGGCGGCAGAGGCATAAAATCAGTTTGTACAGTCTCCTTATCGAAACCTACTAGGAGGAGATGAGCCTAGGAGGAAATGAGTACGTCATGAGTATATTCAACAATGGACCGTTGTAGAGATCAACTTCCCAGCATAAATGGATGACTATTCGAAAACTGAAGCAGTCGAGAAATGTATATCAGACTGATAAGAAACCTACAGCACTTATATTAACGCTAATTTTCTTTCTTTTTTTGCTTTTATTATAGATGCATTGGACCACCTAACAAAAGATCTGCGTAGAAATTTAGAAATGCTTGGTTTCTCCCTAAAAGAACAGAGCAGTCTGTTTCGCATTCGCTAGATACAATCGATGAAAAGAATAAGGAAAATGTGTAAGACAGTTCTGAGATTCTCCGTATGAGGTTTTTGGGTGAACACAGTAATGTATACATGTGAAATACATATGCGCGCCCACACGTGAGCAGTAATGAAACCTGCAAACCCACCCATGCAAGTTGATCCACATGCACACACATACACACACGCACACACAAACACAAAAACAAAAACATGCATTTGGCCAACAACATCGAAAACTGGACTGCTTGTAATAAACTATGGACTGGTTGTATGTATGGCAAAACTAAGAAATATATATGTGTGTGTGTGTGTGTGTGTGTGTGTGTGTGTGTGTGTGTGTGTATGCATGCATATATATATATATATATGTACACATGCATATATATGTGTATATGTATGCAAACTGGACTGGTTGTATTTATGGCAAAGCTAAGAAATATGTGTGTGTATAAGTGTTTGTGTGTGTACGTGTATGCATGCATATATATGGAACTCTTTTAAACAAAATAATATATTCCTCTATACACAATCATACAAAACCCCGCCCTTTTTTTGTATTTATTTTTACTCGCATATATATATATATATATATATATATATATGTATGTATGTATGTATATATATATATACTTATGTGTTTGTGTGTTTGGATGCGTGTGTATCTATATATAACTGAGATCTTGCCAAAAATATTTACATATTTTTTTTTAGAAAAATCTATAGACAGGTTATTTGATAAAAATATCTCGCGGGATATAATTTGCATTTTTTCAAATCTCCAAAATAAAATACATATTTAAAAGGATTTATTAATTTTCTCTTGTAGTTTTTGTATTTATTTATGTTTGATTGTATTTTTTGTTTGTGTTTCTATTTAAAACATTTTCTTAATCTACATATTGCTTTACAATTAAATATCACACAAATATTCAATTTCGATCTATCAGATGTACGTTCTCTGATTGGCTTATTTTGTTTGACCCTCGACCTATCTTCCATCTATTGACATCTCCACCGTCCCATAGGTTTCATCGACTGAAATTTCTAAAGTGGCCCATTGCCATATCTAATAATTTTGGACACCATAAATAGGTAAATTACGGTACAAAAATAGCAACCTGGTTGCTATATTTGTAACGAAAATGTTTTGGTTTCGAATTCTGCTATATCTTGCAGATGTTTAGCAAACATATTGCCGACAACAATAATTTTACATATAATATATTTGTTTATATATTAATTCTCCATTAAGGTTTTCAACTCTCCTGTGCTAGGTATATCTGACAATATACAGATATTAGGAAAATTATATTTTTGGAGGTACCAATCCTATTTGAGTTAAATATGTACGATTATGTGGTCAAGTTTGTTTAATACTTACAGTTATATAGTGCTTCCGCTATGTACACAACTCTATCCTGTTAGTAACTAGAGATAAAAACGAAAATCCACTTGTTCTAGTTTGAAATAAGTTAAGATTAATGGTTAAATGTACTTGGATGCAATATGGAGGCAAGATAGAATGATTGTTTGTGTACATCGTGAATTTGCTTTTAGCCTGTTGTTATGTGGAGACGGCATGTCAGTGAATAGACCCAACGTTTCCTCCGAGTATCGTAAAAGGCGAACAAATCAGGTTTAGGTAGAGTTTGCACTCCGACCTCATAAAATCTTCAGCAGCAACGACTACCCAAAACACATGAATGGTTCGGAGGGTTTGTCGCTTGGGTGGTGCGAAGGTGTCATCCGCCAGGACTCGGGAATCACCAGTAGACGGTGGATGCAGCGAAGTACTGTTACAAGGCATGCCCTCATAATGCTACTAATACTATTGTTGTTGGTTTTAAATGTTGTTGGTTTTAATCTTGTTACTGTCACCTACCAAAGTAAGCTGAATGCACGTAGGTTGATTATAGGGAATGTGTTCACATATTATCACACAATAATGATTTTCACAGGCATTGATTTCCAGTCCCAGAGCTGAATATGTGCTTCAGTAGTCTCTGTAACTTGCAAGCTGCTCAACATCCATGACTGAAAATATTATGAGTGATGGCTTCATTTTCTCCATCGATGTAATGAAGGTGGTGGTGTGCTGTCTATGTACATATCTTATCTTGCCAAACAACCTCATTGGAAATATGTTCCATCATGAGCGTAGGTTGTTTGATGTACCCAGTTCATTTAGCTCTGAATATATTATATTGAAAATATCTTGTTCAAATACTATAGTCAGTCCAAAAATTAAAGGTAACTTTCAGATACTCTGCAGGCCATGTCAGACGGCTTATACAGTTTGGGAGCGAAAGTTGGTCTGCGAATTAGTGCAAAAAAGATCAAAACCATATCAATAAGTGAATGTCAATCACAAAACCATGTCAATCACAACTTGTCAATCTCGGACGAGATCAAATAGCTGTCCCTAATAAGACTGTTTTCTGGAGCTGTACTAAACTGAGTTTTATGCCTATTTCCTCTTTCTGTTCAAATCTTTAGGGATAGTTCCCAACGCACCTATAACTACTGGGAAGCCTTTTAGTCGCACTTTCCATAGTCTCTGTAATTAATTAGCTAGGTCCTGATACTTTGCTATCTTTTATATACCTCTCATATTTATTCTTTTTCATCATTTAGGACTGTAAAGGTAACTATCTGGTACTTTCTATTCTTCTTCTTCTTCTTCTTCTTCTTCTTCTTCTTCTTCTTCTTCTTATTATTATTATTATTATTATTATTATTATTATTATTATTATTATTATTATTTGTTTAATAAGACAAAGTCGATCCCAATCCAGTAGACTTATGGTAAATGCATTTAATCATCATCATCATCATCATCATCATCATCATCATCATCATCATCATCATCATCATCATCATCATCATCATCATCATCGTCATCATCATGTTCTTTTCTTTTCAGGAATCTACTAGATGACAGTAGGATGTGATCTGAGGCGTGTGCGCATGCGCATGCGCGTGTGTATACGTGCGTGTGTATTTATGTGATTGCTCTTCCTAGCAGGCCGGTGAAGCGCATCAGTAGTAAAGTTCAAATTCATGATTAAAGTGCTGTCCACTCCACTTTGGTCACTAATGTCTGTGGACGTCATCAACGCCACAAAATCACGCTTAGTAATTATCTATTGCGACACTCTTTATCTCTATGTCACTCCTCCTACCACACTTCTGCACTCAACACTCAAATTTTTTAATGACATAAAAGTTTGAGCTTTACATTCCGATTCTCTTAGCTCTGTGTTAATTCTGTTACCTTCGGCATTAAGCACTAATCCTTTTAAATGTTGTATCATTTAGATTTCAACGTTTATATTCCGGTCTTATTTCTACTACCGTAATTCTGCACTAAGACTTCAACACTTTAATGATGTATCATTAAATGTTTGAGGTTTATCGCTTACACATGAAAGCTCTAACGTTATAGGATGATGTTTCATTCTGACTACAAATCTTTTATCGTTCACTTGCTGCAGTCATTGGACTGCGACCATGCTGGAGCACCGCCTGGTAGTTATTTTGTCTTTCTCTCTTGCTGAACCACTAGAGATGTCAAAAAGTGGGAACACACTCATATATACATACTCGTATATATATATATATATATAT
>NC_068985.1:108689477-108694893 GCF_001194135.2 Octopus bimaculoides
ACACACACACACACACACACACACACACACATATATATATATATATATACATACACGTATACATACACACAAACACACGTACACACGCGCGCAGACACATACAAATATATATGATGGGCTTCTTTCAGTTTCCGTCTACCAAATCTATTCACAATTTTCTGGTCCGCCTGGGGCTTCGGTAGAAAACACTTTCTCAAAGTGCAGCCCAATGGAATTGGTCATGGAACTATGTAGTGGGAAGCAAACATCTTATTGCATATTCAAGCAATAAGATTTCACAAATTTCCCCAATTGAACGCTGCTTAGCACCAAGTCAAGCACGATCGAGGAGATCGATGGCTAAAAGATGTTCCAATAATGACTATTATGTCATTTATTCAGACATGGTGTATTTAAGATAAAATATACTCGAATGTATTCTTCTACGTTGTAAGATGGTCGACCGTGATTTAATAAAGATTAGAATGTTAGTTGTAGAACATGTAGCTACCAGGTAGAGGAACTCCGTTTTTTGGATGGCATTGTATTGTTACAGAATAGAGTTTTCCAACACGGCTAACGTTTCTTAAAGTAACGTTCTGAAAATAGGTGCTATTTTATGTTAAGAAAGAAACCTACGAAAACCTGAAGCTGCGATTTCATTGAAAATTTTCAGGAAGCCATTGATCTTCTAAAATGTAAGTAATCGATTGTATTCGCGTATAAAGGAGAAGAAGAATTTGTGGATTTATTCAGGAATCCTCGTGATCCCTCCACTAGTAAAGGCTGTGTGCAAAACACTAAAGTTCTTTTCTATTTGTGCAAAGGGGACTTAATATATTTTATGAATGTATTCAGTCGGCTTTTGCTAATATCAGCCGGCTTCTGATTTCACTAGATTCCTGATGTCTAGTTTGATTGGAGAAACCGACAAGACAGTGAGAATGAAACAATTGGTGTTGTGATAAGATTATACTGGTTATACCGCTACGTGATGAGATTATTACTAGTCAATCTGTTGCAATAGATAAAATCCGAATATTTGAATCTATTTTCCAATGAATCGTGCAGTTATAATATTTAGACCCAGGAAGGATTTCAGAGGGCACCAACTGATGTATTAATTTGTTTTAATATTTAGACCGAAGGCATTAATCTGTAGTAATCCTGATTGATTAATTTAAAATGAAACATTGCTTTTTGAGTTCATAGCTGGTTTGTTTACTATTAGTAAAATTTATAAGAAAACAGTGATCAAATCTAGTGAACTCTTATATGAAGATTCCAGAAGAGTTTTAGTAAATGATACTGAAAATTTACCGTTGCTGAATTTTGACCATCATCATCTTAAGTGTATGGGAAACTCGTTACCTAGAGTAGGCATTTATACTTGTTCTACTATACTTTAATTACATCCTAATAAAATAAGCCGGTGAACTTTTGGCATCCTAACAATATTTATATAAAACAAACGAACCTGTCGCAGGCCCACCTGTCTTGGTTCTTCATGGTATCATTCAAACCATGTACTGGAATCTAATGAAATACTTATCAAATGTATTTTGCGTAATCTGTAGAAATGCAAGCTTTGCTTTTAATTAAATGAATTTATGTTTAGACGAACATAGCTAGTATGAGTGAAATTATTATTATTTTTCACCATGGACATCACGCAGTCCAGTTCTTGTGGTATGAACAGTCGAATGTTGGTTTACTAATGTGACATTCTATCGAGTTTGTCGGTATTCATGCTTGAAATATATTTAGCAGAACTTCAAAATCATAAAAGATAACTATTATTAGATAAGAGAATTTGAGAGAAATGTCCTTTTGGTGTTTCTTTTTATTGGAATCTTGGTAAGCTGATTGTTAAAAGATTACAAGAAATTTCACTAAATGCCACAGCTTTGCAGTTCTATAACATTCTCTGACAGGTTTGGGATTGTCAGAAAATTTTCAGTTTCAATGCATTGCAACACAGATGTGTTTTCCCTTGAAAGGTAAGAAAAAGGCAACGATTTTTAAAAATGAAGAAAAAGAAAATAACTGAATTATTGAGACATATTTTGTGTGTTATTTCATTAAAATTTTAGACACCAGAGAAACTGGTTCACATTGATAATAACTGATGTGTTTTGTTGTGACTTTTAAGTATTTTCGGTTGTTATTGTTCTTGTTATTGATTTCATGCGAGAAATCCACGCTATTAGTGTGGATTTCACATTTAAAATTCGGTACGTGGTTGACTCCTAAGGTACATGGAAATCTTTGGGTGGTTTTGGATGCGGTTTCTCAGAGACTGCAATTTGGGGTAACGGCTGAGGAAAGAAGGTTCTTCAATTAAGGGGTTCTCAAGAGCACAGTAGCACATCATATCAGCCATAGTCATCTGCAGCAAGAAAAATAAAAATTATATCAATTGAAAAAGGGATAAAATCGCATTTCTGTTTGTGAAAAAGTATATTCGACATTTTTTTATAATAAAGATGTAATGATAGAAAGTGCTACCTAACTAGAGATTTATCGTTCTAAAATATAAGGATTTCTGATATTGTGATGCAAATCCACAAATTTTGTGAATGGTCGGTGCGTATAGTCGATTAAATAGACCCTATAACTTATCTAATCAAGCCCTTAATTGTGAAAAGAAATGATGTCAGTTATAGAGGTATTTGAACTCGGAAAGTAAGGAGATATAACTAAATAATTGTGGCTTCAACCATTCAGCTAATCTATCACCCTAGAAATATAAAATATAGAGCAGATGTGGAGACACAATAAAATATGATTATATAACGTATTATATCTTGAAAGATGTGATGTAAACAAAATAAAGTATAATTATGAAATAAATTTGATCTGTAAAATTAGATTAAATCTTTAGATCAGATGTAATAGCATATAAAGTAATAACATAAACTGTTATATCTTCAGAGCAGATGTACCGATATAATACAATACAACTTTGCAGTAGAGTTGAATAATATCCCACGCATCCAGTGTAATATTACAATCTGCGAAACTACGTAATCTCTTAACTGCTCATTTATTCTCGCTTTCTTTAACTTTCTACCAATACAGAATTTAATAATGTATCTCATTGGTAGTTATTGCTTTGCTTCATGTCCATGCTGAACAAGCAGACTAATGATCAATGGTATATTCAGTGCCCCAGTCTTCCTGTTTACAAAGAGCATAGAAGTCAAGATCTGGCATTCGAATCTAACAGCTTTAACGGTTACTTATATCTTTCGTTAAGACTAGTGAAATATTATTAAAAAATTATTCGGGATAATATGCTTCAAAATGACAGTGCTAAAGCATAGGGGTTATCTTTCGTTGAGCTAAATTGAAAACATAGTGCCGTTCTCAGTTTCAATAGAAAAATGGAAAAGAAGCAGCTGATTGTTCCCAGATACTTAAAAGTTATTGTTCTGGCTATTCTGACTGCATTTAAGATTAAAAAACAAAACAAAACAAGAGCAAATCTAACAATGTTAGCGTAAAAAGTTCTAGAGCGGTTCTGCTATCAATGATAACGTAAAAGTTCTAGCCATTTCTGCTATCAAAACTATTAATGACTCATTTGTCTTAATTGTATACAGGCACGATAATAATGCAGACTGAAAGGACACTGTGTTTCTGATGGATGTGTCTTTCGCTTGTTGTACTAAAATGGAACCAATCGATTGGACAGAACCTCTGATAGAGTAGCGATCTAATCCAGACAAAGAAACATATTTCTTTTCGCCAAATACCAACAAAAATACCGGGACAAGCTTCAGCAGATTAAGTCTAACTACGTGGCATAAAATATTCTTTGCATTTTAACTTTGATTTGTTTCAGTCACTGGACTGAAACCATGCCAGAAGACAACCTTGACGGGTTTAGTCGAACGATTCCCCCACAATACTTACATTTTTAATCTGGTATTTATTCTATCAGTCTCTTTTGCCCTACCGATAAATTACGGGCGCGCAAACAGGTTATGAAGTTGGGCAAAAAACACAAAGACAACACACACACACACAAACACACACAAATACACACATGCGTACGTCGGGCTCGCACATAGTTTCCGTCTGCCAAATTCACGCACAAGATATTAGTGGGCCTAAACCACTTACCCATACTACCACACATGAGACAGAACCCCAAACCGTCAGGTTGCAATGCAAGCTCCTTAATTAACACATCCATTTTTGCGCCAATGTTACAAGACATTGGTCAAATTATGTCCAAGTATCTTCGCCTAATCATTTGCTGACATTCATCATTCTTTGAGGCCAGACTTATCGCCAGTCATATTCAATGAATAATCTAACTGTGTAACATGAAAATTTTCGAGATATTTGCAATCAGGGTTGCATGTTGACTGAATCAAAACGGATCAAGAAATCACGTACCTGGTCTCCCATGAAATATTGATTTCCACTGTTATGCATTTCAAGTGTTCTCTCCAAATATGGAAGAAGCCTTTGGCAGGTTTCACGGAATCTCATGCGACGTTCAGGCTGGAAAAGATAGATAAAATTAGATGATTAAAAACCGAAACTATCAATAAGGAAGAAATTTATGTAACATGGTGCATTTTCTTATATGGAGCAGACACTGTAATGCATTATTTTAGACATAGTACGGAAGTAGGTTACTAGACAGTGACTATAAACATAGAGCCGTATAAATGAGATACTTAAGAAATATCAAAATCTGGAGGTACTTTTGTTATTTTAGGATATTACAAAGACGTTGCACCCATTTTATAATTAAGACTAGTTTAAAATCAGTTTCTTATAGTTCTTGGTACACAAATTGATTTCTTCTATAAATTTTAAGCAATTTGTTTGTTAAAAGTCACCCGAATCAGTCTGAGGTAAGACGAACTCTGCAATAGGAATCTTTGTATTCATTTCAAAACCTAACATATGAAAACTATTTTTAGAAAATAAATAATGATAAAACTTACGGAACAACTCATATCTTGATTCCTTTCGAACTGGAAAATAGAAGAAACATATATGTATAATAAAAGAAATAAGATGAAAAGGTATAATAAATGATACCCATTTTTCCTCTCTCAACTCCTGTTCCACTTTCTCCTCTGATATGGTTATTATTTGAGATTCTTCTTATGAAGTACTATCGTTTGATACGTTTAGACTTTTTCTCCTCCATTTGAGCGCGAAGCTGATACAGTATTTGTTAAAGCTTGTCACTCCTGAGCCCTTTTCCCTTCTGCTATTATAAAACACCACACACACACACACACAAACACGTACACATAAACACGCACACGCACTCACGCACACACACACGCGCACACACGTGTATGTATATATGTATGTATGCATGTATGTATGTATGTATGCATGTATGTATATGTGAGGGTATATGATTTATTTACTTGAAGTTGTAAGCTTAGGGTAAGTGGAGCGT
>NC_068985.1:108694903-108702065 GCF_001194135.2 Octopus bimaculoides
TATATATAGTTGTATACACATACATATACACACACACTTTTCAAGTATTTTCGCCCTTCAGTGTATTCCTTTTACTGTGTAGGCAACAGGCTTAACCACGCTAATGTTAGAATTATCTTCTTATATTTTATAAGAAGGTATTTAAATATAAAATAACCGATTTCCTTGGAAATTAACATTAATCGATTAAATCAATTTCAACAGAAACTGTAAATTAGTTTAATATAAACAAAGACGCTATTAGAACATATGAACAAGAAGAAGAGAGAATCAGAGCTTGTATAATCGATGGATTTGGAATAATTTTCAAATACACACCATACGTACGGAGTAACATTGTGAAAACAATAGAAAATGCTCTACTATTTTGGATAGAACAATAAAACCCAATATAATGGCAGTACCCACTTATCAGTATGCATGGGTGTATGTATATCTGAATACACGTGCACTGAATTTCAATAAATAATTGTCTTGTTTAGTTTGTATGGATATCTCAATGTGTAATACATAAGCATATATTTTCTCTTTTTCCATCTCTCTTGCTCCCCTCTGTTTCTCTCTCTGTGTGTGTATGCATATATATATATATATGTGCGTGTGTGTGTTTGTATCTGTGTGTATGTGTGTCTGTGTGTGTGTGTATGTGTGTGTATATATATAGTCGATTATATACATTCTCCTGAAGGATGAAATGCAATGCTGTCCTATCCTTTACTTGATATTATCCACCATGTTCTCACTAATTGTAAACTCTCGCACAGGCACAGGCAAACTCTACCTGTACTCAACGTTGACCGCCTAAAATCACCAATACATAGAAATGACATCGATAACCACTGCAACCATCGGCTTTTATTTTAGGCATTAAAAATTTTGAATCCCTCACCCTCATTCTTCCTTCTCTGTCCTGGTACATCCTCATGTAGTCATCCATGATGTCATAGAAACAGTGCGAGATGAAGTCAACTCTGGCCATCTCCATGCTGCTTTTTCCATGGAAACCTTTTAAAAATATGAAACATTTGAATATCATGAACGTAAAATTTTAGTTGGGGCATATTAATCCTAGTGTATTTTTAATATAATATTACTTTCAAATTTTGGCACAAGACCAGCAATTTCAAATTGTGTGCTAATTCGATTACATCCACCTCAGCGCTCAACTTGTATTTATTTTATCGACGTTGAAAGCTGAAAGGCAAATCGATCCCAGTGACTGTTGAATTTCAGGGCATAAAGACGGACGAAATGCCGCTAAGTATTTCGCCCGGTGTATTAACTATTCTGCCACCTGCCTGCCTTGTTCATTAACGTTATTGGCATCTTTCATCTTTTATATTTTACTTTGTTTTAGTCATTTGACTGCGGCCATGCTGGGGCACCGCTTTAGATTTTTTGTCGCACGCATCGACCCCACTACTTATTTTAAAAGCTCCGTACTTATTCTATTGGGTTCTTTTGCCGAATCACTAAGACACGGGAACGTAAAATCACCAAACCAGTTGTCAGACGGTGATGGAAGGGAGATACACACACAGAACAAATAAACAAATACACACACAGAACACAGAACAAATAAGCAAACATATATACGACGGGCTTCTATCAGTTTCCCCTCTATTATATCCACTCACAAAGCTTTGGTCGGCTCGTGACTATAGAGCTATATTTTGGCACAAGCCCAGTAATTGCGAGGAAGGCGCTGAGTCGATTACATCGATCCTAGTGTCCAAATGTTACTTATCTTATCGACCCCGAAGGATCAAACGCAAAGTTGATCCCAGCGATATTTGAATTCAGAAAGTAATAATGTCGCTAAGCATTTTTCCCGGCGTGCTAACGATTCTGCCAGCTCGCCATGCTCTTCACTGATATATCATTGATGTATATATATATATATATATATATATATATATATATATATATATAATATATGAGTATATGCATATATATGTACATGTATGTACATACCTTCATCTACATGTATATATAGATGCATATCTGGGCACAGGACGTACAAAAAAGTGGACAAAATGATAAACAGGGTACAGAGAACACACAGTCCACATAGAGAACATTTCCTTCATCAGCTGCCACTAATCTAACATTGGCGTTTCGAAGAGCTAGGGCATATATATATATAATATTGCTGCCTATCTTATAAACCTCAGAATTGTTAAGGTGGAACTTAACATTGAATTTAAAATAAAAGGGGACGAAGCAAATTATTGTAGAGCATTTAGTCTGGCACTCTACTACTTTGGACGCGTCAAAGTAGTCGCAGGAATGGCTGACTGTGTGGTTAAGAGAATCGCTTTGCCACCGTGTGAAACACAGTTAAAACTTCCGGTGGTCTGAGAATGTGGGCCACTGTGGTTCTTTGCTTATTATGTTTACTTTCGTCGTTGTTGCAGTTCGTAAAGCATGACGTTATAGCGTCCCATCAGATTTTGTCACAAAATATTCGGTGTTAGTGTCTATAGAAAGAAAGGCCTGTTATTGCCTTGTGTGTTATGGAAACAAAATTAGGATCGTCATACTTTTCTTAATGCCCCACTTTGAAAATGATAAAAAAAGCTCTGCAGCCGAGAAGGCTTATTGTTTTTGTTTTAAGCCGTTTGCTTTCCAAACCGGCTTCGTGTTTAGTCTACAGACCTCGCTGGGTCTTCAAGTCTAAGATGAGGTCAGTATCCATGTTTTAGGCATTTTTCTTCTTGCTTAACTTATGTACAAAGTAAAATTTACCCGGGAATAGATTCATTTTGCCGATATAAAATTATATATTTATTCTTGCAGGGAAATAGCACAGGAGTGTTATACCGTAAAACCTGTTGAAGTATGGCCCAGAAATGGATCTTATAGTACTAGTGACAAGTTCTTGTCAGAGAGCATACAAATTGAATAGCCTATAATTTTACAATTTATAGTATATGAGACCAATTACTATATTTTCCTTTTCCTTTTAATTTCATTGAAATATTTTAGCACTTATGAAAGGAACGCTGGTTCTACTTACCAAATTCTCTGGCCAGGTATCTAGCGATGGACATGCTTTGAGGAAACTGGGTTCGGTTATCAATCTCCAAGACTGGTAACATAGAACATGGCATTCCTGAAATTAAAGTTAACAGAAACAAAGTTTATACATGGAAATATAAAAACCACTGAAGTTTTGACAATCTGTTCATAAGTCAAAAGTCATATAATATAAATAATATCAGATTGTGTCAGCACTAATTTTAGAGAGAAAACACCAACAGACTTACTGATTAAATTATTGTTCCTTTTCTGTTTGGAAATAGTACTTGTTATATCAAATATCATCTACATAGAAATTTTAGCTGTTAATTTGAAAATTAATTTAATGGTGTGCATGTCTGTAGAATTCACATCCACTTACTACTTAATCTAGGTGCAGGTAATTCGAATGATCGATCAACTGAATCCTCAGCGTCGAATGATAAAAATCCTTCTCTAAGATGATTAGTTGGAGAGTTGCCAAGATTCATATAATAATGTTATTTCAATCATGATTGTAAGAGCACTAGATTTACTCATTATTGGAGTAAAGTAATTGTATATCTTTAAAAGTAAGCAGAATGATTTTTTAGAATAGATTCAAGAGACCACTTAATGATAGACGAGTTGAGAAGACATGGAGAAAAGGGCTTAGACAGAGACCACCCCGTCTTTTATTGAAATGGAATCTATGAAATAGAGTTACAAATTTTCTCCTACGGTAGTTTTTATAAACAAGCTTGGAATGATTATATATAAAATGGGTGTTAGTATAGAAGATGTAATTAGACCAAAAGTTTTAATTAAAATCGTGCCGTCAGTAATGAGGACTGAAATTTCTAAATGATTAAGATTTAAAAAGTTAAGGGAGATGATAGCGAAATTTTAATTAATTATCGTTTATCACATATGGAAAACAGTAGGAATTTAGCCTCATCTTTGGTAATATAATGATAACTCTGGACAAGAGCAGTATTATTATTATTATTGTATTATTATTAAACCTCTATAACTAAGTTTAGTATTATTAAACTAATAATATAGTATAGTATTATTAAACTAATAATATAGTATAGTATTATTAAACTAATAATATAGTATAGTATCATTAAACTATATTGATATAGTATAGTATTATTAAACATAGTATTATTAGACCTCTATAACTAAGCTTGGTCTTATTTGCTTAGATAACAAAAGATGTATATAAAATATACTAATACCTTTTTTAAAATTGATGCCTATGTTGTAAAGTATAATTTATTTAATGCTTATATGCGATTTGATAGTTAATGAGAATGTAACCCAAACTTATCGTGTCATTTCGAAGCATGATTCCCGAAATACTTATACAAATATGTTCAACTCATCTCTGATTATAAGAACGGATTTCTAAATCTTGGAACCTGTGAGATATACCCAATCACTTTCACTGCTCTGTGCTTAAGAATAAAGATATTTACACGTGAAATGTTCATTATCCCAAGATGAAAATAAGTACCATACTATAAAAGGCATTTTAACAAAAAAAAACAAAACAAAAAAAGCATTTTAAACACTGAAACACTGGCAATTATTGTGCTAAAACGAGATGCTTTATTCCAGTTCACTTGTGGTTGCTCTGATGACACGATCGATATATTATCCATACAACCGTGAGTTCTTTTATTCCACTACCCTTACTGAGTGGAATTTTTATTGCTATTATTGATTAACCTTATTCAGCGTCGGCCGAGTAGATGCATACACTTTGATGGTATAACTCAACGAACGCTTGAAACAGTCGTATAAATCTTCCACCATCTTCGACATTTTTATTGCAGGACATTCTCCTGTATCGACTTAGCAATGAAATCCTGCTACACATAGGGCTAAAAGAGCTGAACGACAATTGAGTGTATCTACAAAAGACGTCTATTCTTTATGACGTGATAATTTCAGCGCCGTTTATCTAACAACTGGTGACCTAGGTGAACACATACGGTGGAATCACTCATTAAGTAACTTTAGATAAGCTGTCTGTTAGAACGATTTCAAAGGTCCAATTGGAAAAACATGGGTGATGTCTAACAGAAAAAATTAAGGTTAAAATCGTTAGAATAGTGAACATCCCACCTTTATGCAAATAACAAGGCAGAATTTCTGTTGCAGAGATTCAAGAAGAGAAAGCAGTACGCGTAAATGTCTTTCGCCATTTTGTAAACGAAACACGAGTGAGTATGCGATGTAGGTGTTAACGTGCTTTGTATAGTAAATTAAGAAACTTAATTCATTAAAATTACTGACATGGATATGAAATTATTAATTAAACGTCTAGTTCAGGTAAACAATAATTAGGAATACAACTTCGATATTAGATGAAATTAAAATTAATTACGTTATAATTAATTGATTGTGAAATGTTACATAAAAAACATTAATGACTTGAGAATTGTTAGGAGTTATGTCACTGAATTATGAATGGTTTATATGTTAAACGATTACGTGAAATTAGATATAGATGACCGCTGCATGGAAAATTTAAACTAAAGTTGTTAGTAGGATATTTGTAAACCAAGTCTTTTAATTAATACTGCACTATTGGTGATAAGGAGAGTCGTTATCTCAAAGACTAATTATAGTAAAAACTGGCGTATAAGTATGTTTCAATCTTTTCCTTTTAATTATGTGAATTCTTCCTACAAAGATAGAGCTAATAGAAAGAATAGTGACTGTTGAACCATACACACAGAAATTTAACATTCTTTGGGGTGATATATCTTTTGTTCTGTTTATTTAGTGCAGTAAAATTGCTACTAGTATACGGTTTGATATGTTTATGCAACACATTTTATAATATCCATTTAATTTGATGTGGATATGCAAACATAACGATACTCGATATAATCTTAAAGAGTTGATGTCATCTCTGAAAGTCACTTAGCAATAATGTGACGAACATGTTCAGATTGGAAACCTGTTAAGGTTATCTCTAGAGATTTTCTATGGAAATTATAGACAGCACCGATTTTATTATGACGTATTAGTGTTGGCTATAATTTCTATAGAAAATCTGTAGAGATAACCTAAACAACTAATGTAAGAGCACTGCTAACACAGTAGAGTCCAATATTAACTTACAAAAAACGTTTAATATACTTTAGAGTATATTATAATTGCATAGCGAAGTACCGCATCCATACAAGTCACCAGGCTAGAAGCTGTTTTGCAGTTTTAATCGAGAAACAAATCAGAATCCATTAAAACAAGCAGTGGCTTAATGGTGTGGAAGGTGGACTCCCGCGTCAACAGTTCAGCATGATACAGCTTGCTGTACTGCGATCTTAGTTCAATGGTCAAGAAAGTGTGATGGTATTAATGTTGGGGGTTCTTGATTAGCTGAACAATCTGCATGATGAATATTATTAAAGTGGCGATGGTCTGTAGAGAACCAGTCCTACATTTTCATCTTCCAAACTTATATTGTTCTGGGACGAGTGCCAGAAGAACAGTAGTTATCGGGACGCAGAGTTTACATGGAATTACTATCACTTTGATGAGCAACTACAAAGTTGGAAGACTTTCATCTGCCCTAAGTCCGTTGGAGTGTATCCGAGCAATCGTCTTTCGGTAACAGTTTCCTGACGTGCAAGTCAGTACTTAGCAGGAACTTTACCAAGTGCCAAAAGACCTGATCAGAGCAGACATATAAACAACAATGGCTGAGGAGTATGTATGTATGTATTTATATATGTATGTATGTATGTATGTATGTATGTATACATACATAGTATATACATGTATACGATTGCATGTGTGCAAACAGAAAAAATATATACTAATCAAGGCGTGTGGTCTCATGATATGAATTATTGATGGTTAGGATGTGAGTTCAATTTTTCTGCCAAGTAACGCGTTTGAACAGCTGAAAATGAGAGAGTGGAAAATCCGCAATGGGCCAGCAAGAGGTTTAGTGATGTATCTTCCTCTGTACGTCACTTAAATACGATATATATATATATATTTATATATTTGTATGTATGTATTATGTATATATGTATGTACGTAACGTATATTTATGCATACGCATATATATTGTATATGAGAATATATATATATATATATATATATATATATATATATATATATATATATATATATA
>NC_068985.1:108702362-108703477 GCF_001194135.2 Octopus bimaculoides
ATATATATATATATATATATATATATATATATATATATATATATATATATATATACACATGCATTCATATATATGTATGTAATTATGTATGTATTTGTGGATGGATGGATATATATATATATATATATATATGTATGTGTATGTCTAATATACATTAGGGTACTTACTGCTTCTCATGTTGTTCCATTCTGAATATTCGATCCTGCGGTCGTTGTACTTGACACCGGCAGCTGCGAACAGCATACGGCATACCTCAGCACGGCCACGGTGGTTGAAGTAGTGGAGAGTATAGGAAGGCATAGTTGGATTGTCTGATGCTCTTACGGCGTCGGTCTGGAAATACTATATTAGCTGCTGTGAGTTAACAGTATTATGAAGACAACCTGCAACGGAGGTTATATATATACATGTGCTTGTGGGTCTATATAAATATATAAATCTATACATAAAGGCTAACTTACCTATGGGTCTTAGTCATTGCTAATGAGAGTTAGTTTTCGAGCCAAAATTTGGAATTGGTAGATCAACAAGAGAGAATTAGCAGGACATTTGGTATAATTAACGCAACTACACTTGGTGACATAATCATTCAATTTGGTTATTTTGTTCTTTGAATTTTTCATTACGTATATTTTATTTTTGTTCAATAGTATTTTCATTTCTTTTCTTTTTTTCTTTTTAAGAACGAGGTTATATGTATCTTCGACGGTTAGTGTACTAGCAGTGAAAGAAAAAAAGAAATACAATTCACATGGCTCTTCTGACATAAGTTGGCATTTGATGTGGTTCATGTCATTCAAAGAATAGTGTTTATTGTAACGTCAAATAATGATATTAGAGACATTTTCATTCATTCTGATTTGATATAACGCACACGTTCTCATTAATCCTTTCCTAATTTCCGATTCTATATTTAACCATTCAATTTAAGTTTCGTTTAACATAATTTATTACAAGTATTACTTTGTTTTCTTAGTCCTAATGTTGTAATTTTTATAAGAATATAAGCAGTATTACTAATGAAAAAGTCAGTACATATGTATCTCTATGTGTATGTATGCGTGTGTATGCATGCATGTTTGTGTTTATATATATATATATATATATATATATAT
>NC_068985.1:108703561-108709488 GCF_001194135.2 Octopus bimaculoides
AATCTGTTCCGGCATCTCATCAGTTAATAAGACAAAATGCTATACATGTGCTTTTGTCTTAATAGCGGATGAGATGCCGGAGCAGACTTCAGCCCCGGTATCCGAAACTCTGAGTTTTATTATGACAACCAACTAATTGTCATATATTATATTTATAGATAAATTCCTCTATTTTACATAATATTGAAGTCTCATTCATTCTTCTGTTGTCGCATTATTATTATTATCATTATTATTATTTTATGTTTGACTTTTGTTTTGCATTTGTACAAGTTGGATCCACGTCTCACCCAGAGACCTCAAGAGACAACAAGTTAGAAGTTCATGTAGGTGTTATGCCTAGGGTACCATATATTTGGATTTGTACATTTGGATTTGTACTAGAGAATGTTTAAGAAACCATAAGAAAATTGTGTTTGTTTCAAAATTTGAGATCGCATAGACAGTATTTTTATTATTATAGACATTATTATTATTATTATATAGTCACATATAAATATATATTCATATAAATATATATACAGATACACACACAAGCACGCACATACACACACACACGTATATATATATATATATACATACACATATATACAATCATATGTATATGTATGTATGCATGTATGGATATATCAGTTTATCGGTGTATCACTGTATCGACCAGACAATCAAAAGTTACACATCGCTGGTTACAATGCAGTTTCAATTCTTTCTGAATTGCGACATTGTTTTCAATCTTTGCTCAAATCTTTAACTAAATCGTCTTCTGAGCTGCTTTTCGGATCTGTTGGATATTACTCGGCAACTACACGAGTCCATATTTAGTCTGTGGATCTTACAATAAGTCTGACCGTACGGTATTTGTTCTTTCAGTATTCTGCGATGAAGTCGTTTTTCACCTCCTTTTCCGAATCATTTCATTTTGTATATGCTCTTGCAATGGTATTCCTCGCTCATTTTCAAAGGCTCATTTTCTGGCCATTTGCGTTGTAGCCAATTGATCTTCCTCACATTTCGCAGTAGCTCACGTTTCACTTGTGTATAATACTAAAAGCAGGACGGTGCTATTGGTGAGTCTGGCAGATGTGGTCATGTCTAGCATTGCTCTGAGCACTTTCTGTCTTTATTGATTCATGCTGACTTGCGGGCTTTCAAAGAATTATACAAACGCTGCAGTTGTTGAGCATAAAGTTTAGCGTTCACAGTATGACAATTTTGGTCAAGCAAAAAGTGCAACGCCCCTACAAAATTCCACCGAAACAACCCTTGTTTGACAGCAGGTTCTGAAGACTAGCTACAACGAATCCACTGATTTCTCTTATTAGGATTGCGAAAGTAGATCCATTGTTTATCTTCAGTTACAATTCGACTCCAAAATCGGGCATCTCAACGATTTGCTAGCAGTTGTTTGCAAAACGTTCACACGTTGGAACTTGAACATTGGGTAGCTCATAAGGAGCTTCTCGGCAGCATCTGTACTCTGGGCCGAGCTTATAGAGTTGTAGATTGAAGGTGTTTTGTGAAGGAACAAGTTCTGCAGACAATGAACGTGTGCTTGTGCCTGGCTGCTGTTCAATCTTTTCTAGCAAAGCCACATCTAAGTCAGAAGGTCTTCCTGACGTTTGTTTCTCTTCGAAAGTCGTGTCACATTCGAAGAAATCTCTGAACCAGTTTTGTGCCACACGTTGGTTGACAGTTCCTGGGTCACCCACATCATTATTTTCTTACACTTTCATATATAAAAGAGAGGAAAAGAGAGAGATAGAGAGAGAGAGAGAGAGAGAGAGAGAGAGAGAAAGGGAGAGAAAGTGAGTGAGTTCTAAGAGTTTAGCGACGATAAAACAAATTCTTGGGCGTATTATTCGCAAGTAATTGAATTATCCTTCCTAGAGACTTGGTCCGACAAGTTTCAAGGGCTGTACAATGTTTCGGACTCGGTTTGTATGTGAACCTGATGGTGAGCATAGCAGATAGGGAAGTGATATGTGTGTTAATCTTTTTTCTTGCTTTATGATCTGAAATATATCCAGAGTTGTTGTTCATTCCCAGGTGAGTTACGATCAAACACTCATATGATAATGTATGTTCCAAATATGACAATCCAGAGAACTCCATAGTGAATGTTCCACCGACCTCATTGCCTAACTGGCAGAGAGTTGTGAGCGCTTGCCGACATTTCAGGTGCCAAACGCCCTTTCTTGTTCTACGCTTGAACCAAGACTGTACCTCTAACAATGAGACGGGCTACAGAAAATCCTGTGTGACAGACGGTGACCACACCTGTTTACCGTTAAGAAAGCGCTGGAGATGTCGCAGCCTCAGCGCGTGTCTGTGCATCATTAGCCACGGCATGCTCAGCCCTCCACTCAGCGGCTGTTGACAACAGTGGAATCACCTGAGAAGCGGAACACGTCCCTTCGACAGACAGCGGAAGAGCAAGTGCTCCAATCACGAAGCAGGGCAAGGGACGACGACCAGTCGGTCGTAGATGACGGAAGCAATGTGCGCATTCACCTCGGCGGAATTTGAACTCAGAACATAACGACAGCAGAAATGCCGCTAAGCATTTCGCCCAGCGTGCTAACGATTCTGCCAGCTCGATGCTTTAATAACAACAATAACAACAACATCATCATCATCATCATCAACAACAACAGCAACAACAATAACAACAAAGGTTTAAAATTTTGGCACAAGGTCAACGATTCCGGAGAGGGTTAAGACGATTACATCCACTCCAGTGTTCAACCGGTACTTATCTTTCTCCTTGTTGAGCGACCCCGAAATAATGAAAGGCGTAATTTGAACTCAAAGCATAGCCCAGACATTTCTTTCCTATATCCTGAATGATGTTATACATTTTTGTTGAAGCGCATCCAAAAGTTAAATACTAAGTATAAAAAAGAAATACAATTTTCCAACATTTATGGTAATGACTATTGTCTGTAAATTGCATGTTTTCTATTTTTCTATATTTTATATTTTTATGTATTTTTTCTACTTCGATTTGAATTATCAACATTAATGAATATATTAATCCAAGAGAATCATATTCATACAAGAGCTATAACAGCTACTTCTTAGCTTGAAGCTTACTTTTCTTAAAATATAATTGACCCCTACATAACTCACAGGCAATTTTGATTAAATAATTGATTGAAGGTATTTTACAATAGTCTCCATATGTTTCTCCTAGACTCCATAAGTCTAGTGCGACAAACAAAATATTTCAATATATCCATGATATATCTGTCATATTATATGAGCTATCATACAATAAACAAAATCTATGGGGGAATTTTAAGAAAAAATATGCAAATTATCGTATCAAATCTTGCTTTACATTGTACTAACCAAGGCTTATATCTGCCTAATTTTTTCATCGGTGGGCAGATATAGTTTCTTTTTTCACAGAAAGTATAAAGTCATTGGTTTGTTTAGGCTCCAAATGTCAGGGTAATTCCGGCAGACGAAACACATGTCGAGACAGCGGTGTACCAGAATCCGTTGTGCCAGTGATCCAAATGTGTCATGAACATACTGCAACCATGAAAGAGAATATTTGTTCTCCTGTGGGATGTGGAATGTCTCGAGACTAAAAAAGCAAAGTATCGTTTCATTCACGGTATTAATAACGATTTTTCTTTGATACTGTAGAGCGGGGCAAGCTGAGTGTCATGAGCAAAACACTGAATGATCTTAATTTGTTTCTAATAAAAATTCATTGTCATCTTAACGTCCCGGCCTAATGTTAAGCCGATAGAAAACCTCTGTAGTGTAGACTGCCGTAACATCTAAGATCCGAAAACGTCGATAATCAAACATCGCTGTAGTGTAATTAAGAATTTTATAAGCGATAGCTCGGTTTTGCGGATAAGAAACTTGCTTTACAACCATATGGTTTCGTATTCAGTCCCATTGTGCAGCATGCTGAGCGGGTCAAAGTCTTGTGAATGAATTTGATAGATCGGAAAGTTGTATGAAATCTCAGCATGTGTTTGTGTATATATTAATATAAATGTGTATATATTACTATATATCACTCTAAGTGTGGTGGTGGTGGTGGTGTGTGAGTGTGTGTGTGTGTATGTGTGACTTTGTGTCTATGTTGTGTTTGTCTCCTATCAATGTTTTGCGACTGATAGAATAAGTACCAGACTTTAAAATAAATAGTGAGTTCCATTTCTCCGAAGAGAAAAAAATAAATAAAAGCCTTCAATATAGAGCTCCAGCATGGTCGCAGTCCAAAAACTGAAACAAATAAAAGAATGAAATATACAAGCTAAATCCTAAAAACGAAATCCTATTCATCACTGTCAGAGCCTCACTGCATCCATATTTTACAACTGTCACAAAATCATTTCTTTGAGCAAAGGTTATCACCCGACTATTAATTTGTGACTATATATTTCTGAACAGGAAACCGTCCATTGTGTTAATAATAATGTTTCCAGACTGATTGTGAATATACTTCGCCCTGAATTCTAAACGCAGTGTAAAAATGAAAACATACAACTGTAATAGAGATTTCAGCCATTCGTTCGCTTCAGAAGCCATAGAATTATACAAGTTTTATAAATTGCAAAAGTCTGCTCAATGATTCTAAAATACAGGGTACAGAATTTATATGGAATATAGCAAAGATATTTTAAATTTAAAAAAGTCAGTAATCAAATACAAACTGCAGCTATTATAAACTAACAGTTTCGAAGCAATACCTACTATTTAACTCTTGCTACCCGAAACAAATTAAAATAAATAACTCGTTCAAGTTAGCGAAAATATTTGCACATAGTGTCTAATAAAAATACCCAGGATTTACATTTACGTTAAATTTCATGCATAATAGTCAAGAGATAGTATCCGCCTTCACTAACAGATGGTAGGATGAAGCGTGCCAAAAGAATTGATATCCAGACACTAAGAAAGGTAGAACGGAATAACACACCCGATTTAAAAATGTTCGCCTGTGTTTCTACTCGCAGTCTTAGAGACAATGAGGCATATAACACAATTAACCTATGCTTACTAGAAACCCTGAGGGGAACTACATTCTATGCACACATAAATTCATCAAAAGTAAAAACTAAACGCAATCACACAAGATAATACTGACCCAACAACAACGTAACCAAGAGTTAAAAAATGCGGGCGACCTAATTATAGGACATGTCTCTACGTACTGTAAGGTTTGGAATTCCATTTTTAACAAGGGCAAATGTTCAAAGTTACTTTTGCATCCGTATCTTAATGTACGTCATATCTTTCCCAGGATGCGGACACAGCTATATAGGGCAAGCAGTAATATTCCTGCGAGGAAGAACCACACTGCATAGAGAACAAATACGTTTTCCAAGATACTGTCAAATACTGTTAAGCAAACACGTCAACAGATGTTAGGGGCATCTCTAAGGAAACTTGAAAATTTACCTTTTATGATAATGCAATGGGAAACATTTGTATGCAAGAATTAAAAACACTGCATTTATTGAAAAATATCAGACGCGACTCAATATGAAAAATTTCGGTGTATGCAAATATTTTAGTTCATAAATATATATCATTTCAATCTATTTATAATCAATTTACTTTCCAAAATAGAGGGTAAATACCTCCCTGATTCTAATAATAACAGTTACTGATCACCTCTGCACCTTATTTACCACCTGCGTCATTTACAAAATATCTCTCCTTCTACTAGAATGGATTAAAAATTTATCATGATAGCATGTAATTATGACATTATCATTTGTTAACGATTAGCGTAAGCGAAATCAGTCGACTATGTAAATATTTTATTGCATGAAATATATATCTCTTTTCCGTCATAAAATTCCCTTTCGTTTTATATCTCTTATTATAATCCAGCACGCCGAGATTTTCTTGAGAACATTCATTATATATGTTTATATATATATATATATATATAT
>NC_068985.1:108710124-108711941 GCF_001194135.2 Octopus bimaculoides
TATATATATATTTGAAGTGTGTTCTGTTAAGAATTCTTTTACTCCATGACAAAACATGGCTTGTTTGCGAAGTTCGGACACGGCACTAGCATATTCTTTTCTACTCTAGGATCAAGGCTCGAAATTTTTGGAAGGGGGTCAGTCAGTACGCAACTGGTACTTAATTTACCGACCCCAAAGTGATGAAAAGCAAAGTCGACTTCGGCGGAATTTGAACTCAGAACGTAAAGACAGACGAAATACCGCTAAGTATTTCGCCCCGCGTGCTAACGTTTCTGCCAGCTCGCCGTCTTTGTGGAACTGGCATATTGAACTCGTAAAAACATTCCTTTTATATACATCAATGATTAGCGTTCCAACTTTATAATATATGTATGAATATTTGTGTGTGCGCCTGTGTGTGTGTTTCCATAAAGATAGTGTTTTTGCATGTGTGCATATATGTATGTATGCGTGCGGTAATCTCTCGGAAAAATAGTGCACCGGTGATCGTTGATCTTAATGGAGGAGCATTACCTTTCCAAAGAGCGATCTTTCATTTCTACATCACGAGAGAGCTGATGCGAAGAATATATGTCTCAATATTAAAAGCTTGCTAACACATTGCCATCTACAAAATCAAGAGACAAATCTATTTGTTCCAATACAATGGGTATAACAATATTTTCTAATTCTTATCAAAGTCATGTTCAAAAGCCAATTGAATTAATGCTAAAAACATTATACCCGGTTATTATGTCTCTTTTGAAGGGACTGATGAGAAGAGACTTATTTAAATGGAGCCTCGAGAGAATTGCAGGATGTCACATGAGGATCCGTTTATTTCATTTGCATATAAATGAAGGTGATTTTAATATTTCAACTACAACAATTCTGTCGTATATCCTCAGAAAATTTAGTTGCTTGTTCAAGTTCATGACAATTTCTCGCAGTTTCTCAGACATAATGACGCGTGTTTATTGTTGAAAAGCAGATATAACACCTAAGTGTAAAAATGGGTGTTAGACAACTTAGCTCGCTGGAGTCTCCACTGTTTAATACCTTCCTCATATAGGCTACCATAATGCTATGCACAATGATGGAAATGGATGTATGACTCACTATTAAATCCCGTATTGAGAGGAATCTTTTCCACATCTAAAAACTGTCTCACCTGAAGTCCTAGTTCAAGCGCACATTAATAACTATAAACATGTAGCGCTTATTTCGGAAGATCATCACATCGGCAAATTTACAGTTTACTAAAATATGCTAAAATCGCTTGCAAGGTATTGGTCGTCTCGGAGCTATAACAGAAGTCACTTGCCAATGGTGCAGTGCAACAGGACTGAATCCGAAACTATGTGGCTGCAAACCTATCTTAACCACACAGAAAAGTGCTTACATTTTCGTAGTTTTAATGCCTTCAAGTGTTTCTCTCGCCAAAAAGCGTGCCATTTCTATTAACCTTATTTTAAAAGTCAACAACCGAAAGGTCTTGTTAATATCTTGTGGCTATTAGAAACAAAACAATTATTTGGAACTATTCCAAACTCATTTCCATACCTAACTATTTTATTAGGTACTTGTAAGTTTCGCTAATTAGCAAAAATTAATTGTCTCACGTCAATAAGATTTCATCCTCTCTGGACGGAGTAAGCAACAGCAGCTATCTATCTATCTATCTATCTATCTATCTATCTATCTATCTATCTATCTATCTATCTATCTATCTATCTTTTATATCGGAGTAAGCACATAAACGTTAAACAAGGTGGACAAAGTAGGACTCGAATACCGGATGTAGAGTAATATGCTTTAACAAAGTGTATATACAT
>NC_068985.1:108712179-108715612 GCF_001194135.2 Octopus bimaculoides
ATATATATATATATATATATATATATATATATATATATATATATATATATATATATAGACATATATGTTTGTATATATATATATATATGTATGTATGTAAGTATGTTTCTATGTAAGCAATAATCGATTTCTTATATAGCAGGAAGGCGAAACCTTGTAGCAAAATAATTGAGAAAATTGAATTGAAGCCAAAGAGTTATTGGTATATTTTTATGAAAGCCAGTGTTACCATTGATATGACTTGAACTCGTGTTGAAATACCATAAGGCATTCTACTAACATTCCCCTGTAAGAATATTGCAAAATGATATTCTTACAGGGGAACAATGTTGTAAAGTAATCGATGACCTTTCATCTGTATAGTAAACTTCAAATTTATCGAAGTCATTGTGTTCGGCATATATACAATTTCTTAGAGTGTTTGGTTAGATAGATACGTGCCTGCATACATAATTATATACATGTATACAAACATCCATATTAACATTTGTGTATATATATATGTATATATGTGTATATACAATCCATATAAGAAAGTTAAGAAATAGTTTATCGCAGCTTTAATGACGAGTAACAAATTGTCTTGTAGCAACTCTGTTTTCAACGCCAGATCACGCGAAATCTTAATGTAAAAAGTAGTATTTGGGGTTTTAAGTATTCATGTAGCACTGTTTTAGAGGTTCGTTCTTACATTGTGCCTCTGGCAAGCGCTGTGTTTTGTTTGTGTATATGTATATATTTATTTGTATTGTTTTATGTGGGTTCACAGTATTGTGTGGCTATCAAAGAAAGCTTCTCTAGCGAACTCGGCTAACAAATACCGCAGTAAAACCAATGTAGATGTGTACCATACAGATTTCCCTGCAACTGAAATTCAGGGAATGTGATGGCTGAAATAAATATACGAGGATTATATAAGCCATGAAACGACAGGAGGCATGAAAGGTGCATATATTTATTTTATCACCTGTCGTACTTAGAATTAAGGCCTTTTCGAAGCCTTCCCCGCATAATAATAATTTTAGTGCATTATTACTTTTTTTATTATCAATTACATTTACATATCTCCTCTAATATGGATGCTACACATTACAGAATATCATTGTATATAGACAAACCAATGCAGATAAAGAAAGTTAACTCAACATGAGAATATTGCGGTTACACCAATGATTCAATTTTAAGTATGCATAGAAAAAAACTCAGCCTTATATATACAATATATGGAAGACCGTGACTAGATAAAATTATCTTGGTATGGTCAATAAACACAATGATATCTCGTTTCAAATCAGTTAATGTGCTGGATCTAAGTTAAGATAATTAACCATCCTTAACGTTAACACAAGTAACAAAAAGGAATAAAAAAAGGAAGGACGGTTGCAAAAACATACATAAAAATATAATATAAAAGTATATATAACAAAATATATTATGAATTAACCTTTATATATCGAGACAACTAAGGAAATAGAGATTATACTAAGAGACAGTATTGAATAACAATAGTTTAAAATAGGTTTAAAAGGTAGAAAGGCCGTACATAAAAGCTTATAGACATTAATTTTAGATACATTTCCTCATCACAACTTAAAACACTTTCTATCCGACTGAACTTTAGTAAAACCAAATCAATACCCATAGCTACATAGAAGCATACGTATACAATCATTGACATAGCAAAAAGTACATAATTAGGCTGAAACAACTGTATGCTCTTAGACACATTACTACGCATATAGACCACACGAAGATAATGGCAGACACATACACGCAAAGCATATACATACATACATACATACATACATACATACATATTCGTGTATATATATATATATATATATATATATATATATACATACGGTTATTCAAAAAGAATGGACAGATTTCATTACGCAATATTTTAATGAGGAAGAGCAATAGAAAACTCCATCTAAGTTACAAGTGTTTACTCACAATCAACTTTTATTTTCTGTCTTACAGGTGTTCACTGTGGCCACCACCTGCAGCACGGGCAACACCAATGTGATAAAAGGATTCTTCCTATACGCGTATCAGCATGTCAAAAGCAAGTTCATTATAGAACTAAAGAATAAATTTGCTTTGCCTCAGACATACAAATACGAACAAATATATACATAAACACATCGTAATACAACTAATATGTATGCAGACTCATATACAAGCATATATATATAAACATATCACCGGCCCATAATGATAAAAGATAAATACGCCTATTATATTGAATCTGCCACCTGGATTATACAAATAATGTAATGAATAATAATAATGAAAAACAAAGAGTATCCAAGGGGGAAGCAGTCAAGAGTACATAAGTGTTTCGTGGTATAAAATTACAGAAGGATATGGTCATTGGAGGGTAACTTCAATAATATGACATAAAATAAAGTCCTGGTATTAAATACGGGGTATAATAGACTAGAACATTATACATCTATGAGGAAGCAAAAAGTATTTTTAGAAAAAATGAAATGTCCGGATATGTTGTAATACATACTAGTTATAGATTGTTGTAATACATACTAGTTATAAATTTTATTAGTGTAGGTGTAATAATTAAGTATAGTTTCAGGTATAGTTAGCATACACGAACGATTTGATCAAGCTGACGAAACAATTTTAAAGCCAATACTATCATCAGGGAGAGAATGTACAAATTTAGCTAGAGATGTACTATCAGCCTTATCTTTATACTTAAATGTAGATTTATGATTATCCCATCGATGTTTGAATGAGGGACAGAATGTACCAATGTCAACACGTTCGTTACTCTGTGTACTGATAGAGCATTGAACGCTAATTTTTTTCCCTAAGGCAGTAATTATTAATGAGATACAGTGATTTATTACAACAGTTACATTATGCAAGGTATTAGGAAGTATTAGTTAAATACGATAGGTTCATTGATATTATTATTGAATATGATTGATGTTACTATTGAATATCATTGAATATCATTTATATTACTTTTATCGGATATCATTGAATATCATTGATATTACTATTATGGGAATCGGGTACATCAGTTTGTTGATTATTTGCTGTAGATGTTGTTTTGGTGTTGTTTATGTGGCTAAGAGTGACAGGTAAGTTGCAGTAAGTTTCATCGTTAAATTTATTACGGTTAAATCTTGCTATATACTCTACAATATCAGGCATCGTAGAATACGCCAGTTTATCCATGTGTCTGTCGATAATTTTATGATACGGGCTAGATTCAGGGAACAGTTTAACTAAAGCTTGAAAAAATTACGATCCGCAATAACAGTAACATTAAGACTGAAGCATGTGTTGAATCGCAAAATATTCCTTTACAAAATCCGCCCCCTGTCTCCGTGCCTCTCTCTCTCTTTCTCCCTCTCTGTCCCTCGCTTTTCGTATATATATATATATATATATATATATATAT
>NC_068985.1:108715801-108718280 GCF_001194135.2 Octopus bimaculoides
ATATATATATATATATATAAGCAATGTTAAAATATATGCAGAAGTAAATAGCTAGATATTATATGTACTATTGTTCAACATTCAAAGGAATACAGGTTTACATACATAAATGTAAACCCATACAAAGTCACTTAAGAATTACAATTATTTCTGTATCGTGGTTTCCGGCCAGTATCCAAAGATCTGAATACAGCAGACATCTTAGTTGTTAAAGCAAAATGCAAGATGGCGGCACAATATGTGAGTTATATCTTTTGTATTGTATGCTTATTTTTGCCTTGAAAAAATATGAAACATTGTATGTGGTTTATTGTATGTTGTTTCTAGGTCAAGTACACATTCCACCATTTTCAACTCTTCCAGGAGTTTGATGAGTTAAAGAGAGAAATAAAGAGAGAGAGAGGGAGAGAGAGAGAGAGAGAGAGAGATAGAGAGAAAGAGAGAAGAGAGAGAGAGAGGGAGAGAGGTAGGAGGAAGAAAGAGAATGTAATACCTTAGTTCGCTTTTACCTTTTGTTAGATTACCTTCGGGAACGATGTGAAATTTTCTGTATGACAATATTTGAAGACATTAATGTATAAATGAATCACATTAAGCCAGTCTCTTCGTTTTGCGTTCTTTCTCTTTCTGGTAGGCTGATGCAGTGCTATTATTCATGCATTAATTGCCAACGAAAGACAACACATCGTTTCAACTGTTTGAATTGTCATCTCTTTATTCTGTTTTAATGTATATAAATATTTATTTTTTTATCTCTATTGAGATACCATTTCCTATTTATGGATAAATACAGCAATCCCTTCAATAAATATAACGTAAATATCATATTATTGTTTGGAAAGCCTTGCTTTATAATTCTCAGACTGTAACTAAAAGCAAAATGAAACAAAAAAAAATCTCAAAAATAAAATAAAAACAAAAAAGAACACAGTGTGCATCACACAAATTAATCTGTATAACCAAAAATACACATCACTCAAAAGTAATGATTTTTAGAGCATGCAAAATACACAATGATCATAGTAAGTAGGGTAATACGAAAATTACAGCCAGAATATTTATAAACTAATACAACCATCACTTGCATATTGAGGGACAAAGATAAATGCAGAAGTTTCTCTGATGTAATTTCGAAACAAACGAAATGCAGATAAGAAATGTCCTATTAAACTGTTACATAGAATTCAGAATGACTACATAATGTAACAGAGCGCGGGAATGTAGACTATAGTAAGCTGAAACAATCGAAATCCTTGTAAAATCAGCATAATCGTAGAATAAGAAATCTGAGATACAATATGCATGTCGACACAAGGGAGAATTACTTTTCCGAAAACTGCCATTTATTTGGTGACGACAATACTAACAGGCTGTGATTATCATAAGTTAGTCTTTCCTTACAGCTCTACATTCTTGTCATACCTGAATGTTGCAGAGTTTCAGCAATTCCATTGACTTCTAATTGACGAACACTAATTTTATCGACTCCGAAAGGACGAAAGGCAACGTTAGCTGCACTGTGTTTTGAACTCAGAGCGTGAGGAGCTGTGAAAAGTGACATTAAACACATTTTCGACGCGGTACCGATTCCATCTTCACGACACCTTACTAAGGCATCACTACATAGCTCTTAATAGTAAACCAAAGGCGACGTGGTATCAGAATGGTGAGCACTCCGGGCAATGTGCTTAGTGTCATTTCGTCCGTTTTTCAATTCTTAGACTCAAATTCACCCAAGGTCGATTTGCCCTTCATCTTATCGGTAATGATAAAATAAGTACCAGCTGAGCACTGGGGTCGATGTAACTGAATTAATGCTAACAAAACTGAATAACCAGGGAGTTTGCTTTTTCCTCTTTTTGTTATCCAAACCGGTGTGCAACGTAGCGGTGATACTATAATAATGATAATCTATAGAGGAGTACTAATTAACACTAAAAGAGGAATCGTTAACCGTCAAGTCAAGTATGACGTGACAACTTGTTGATAAAGTCACTGAGAACAAATCGTTAGGTGTATTGAATAGGTGAGCCAGGAAAGCCAAGAGACTAAGAAACTATATCAATAAGGATACAGAGAGTGAGAGAGAGAGAGAGAGAGAGAGTAAGGGAGGGAGTTAGGGAGAGAGAGTGAGAAGGAGAGAGCATGGGAAAGAGAGAGAGAATGAGAGGATGAGAGAGGGAGAGAGGGAGAAAGAGCCTGAGAGAGTGAGAGAAAAAGAGAGACTGAGGAGGAGATATATAGGGACAGAGTGTGGGAGGCAAAGAGAGAAGAGGCAAACAATAATTAGCAAAAAAGGTAGCAAAGCAAATGGATATATGTATAATATATGTATGTATATATGTAAGTATGTGTGTGAGTGTGTGTGTACGCGCGTGTATGTGTATGTCTGAGTGTTTGCGCCCATGTGTGCATCTGTTTATATGCATATTTGCGCACATGTGCATATATATATATATGTGTATATATATATATATAT
>NC_068985.1:108718467-108720178 GCF_001194135.2 Octopus bimaculoides
CACACACACACACACACACACACACACACACACACACACACGAATGGCCTTTCCTCTTTCAGTCTACCAAATCCGCTTTAGTTGGACCGAGGCTAGAGTAGAAGACACACAAAAAGCCACGCAGGAGGCTGAAACGGAAACCATGCAATTGGGAAGCAAGTTTCTTACTCTTCTTGCCACCCACACCTGTACTTATGTGGAGGAAAAAAATCTATATCTATTCAACAGCAGAAATATAACAAAAGCTGTTACTCGGAGTTTCACGTTCCCGTTCGTCAGACAGTTTTCAGAAGCCCCTGTGTATGTTCTATATTCATGTGAATATACCGAAAAAATTCTTGAAAGAATTTTCAAAAGCCTCTGTTTATGTTCTATATTCATCTGAGCCTTCTATTTGAACTTTGGCTCTATACACAATTCCTTTCTCCAGACATTTTCCTTCCAACGGACAGGAAGTCCCATCTTTGAAATTACAAATCTTTGGAAAAGAATCGGCATGTAGTTATTTGCAATTATCTTATTGTCGTGTTGGTTAATGAAAGAGGCGAAATTTTTGCAACAAGAATAGCTGATCTTAAGTGTTCTTCTATTAAATATTCTGTAAAACTTATGGTTAGGTTGAAAATGTGTAGAGACTAATTTTAAGAATTCCCTACCTATATTTGTTTTTACGACCATATTAAAAGCTGTGTTGAACCACAAAACCCTCCTTCTCCTAGTTCCACGTGTTGCATTACTGCTAGCATTAAGTTGGTTGGTTATACTGGATCTTCTCACAGAATCCACTATTCCTTAATGCGTTATTGTAACAAGGGGCAACATTTTGAAATGCTGTCTCATTCGAAGAAATTGACGATATCCGTCTACCTACATTGCTAACTAAGTTCCTAAGAATAACTGGCGGATGATTGGATACTTTGCTAATATAAGAGGTTTAAATTTATCTGACTGTAAAGCTAAATTTATATCTAAGAAATCTACACTTTTAAGGCTAGTATCAATCGTAATCCGTAAGCCCATCCTTTGGAAGAAAACAAATCGATCCTTCCTAAGCTTATCTAATTCATGGCCGTTTAAATTATGTGAGACTATAAGGCTGTAATCCCTATATAATCCTGCGTCTATAAACGGGAGTTCTAGCTTTAGATTATACAAAATATAAGCTCCTATGAGCACACATAACTCAGCCCTGTTGTATGCCCCCATCGGTACATCGTAAAGAGAATCCTTACTCTTTTTGACCGAGGTAGAATCCTCGTAAAAAAGAAGTGATTTTCTCGCATGTATGATAATATCTATTTCCGAGTTATCGATGCTGACATACTGCTTGGCGAAGTCTAATACTTTTAGGAGCAAAGGCCTGGATATTGACGGGTAAAAGTCAAGAATATCAAACTGCGTAGTTATGTCTAATCCCTTAAAACCAATCTATTATTAACTTATTATTTTCCCAAATCCACAAATTTAATTCACTATCTAACTTAGTTAAAATACGATCTAAAATATATTTGCTAACAATACCTATTTCAGTTTTAGCCGGATTAACATATCTACATTTAGGGTTTCTATCAAAATTAGCTTTATGGTTTTTAGGGTAATAAAATATGTATGCATGTATATATGCATATATGTATATGCATCTCTCTCTCTCTCTCTCTCTCTCTCTGTGTATATATATATATATATATATATATATATATATATATATATA
>NC_068985.1:108720282-108723777 GCF_001194135.2 Octopus bimaculoides
ATATATATATATATATATATATATATATATATATATATATATATATATATACACACATATATGCGTATATATGTATATATGTTTATGCATATATGCATATATCTATATGTATATATATATTTATGGAAAAAAATGATGGCTTTTTTTCGTTATGAGGTTTTTCACGCTAGCTACTTAATATATTCTTATAAAGTTTTTATCCTAATATTATATTATGCACATAGATAGATAGATATAGATATAGATACATACATACATAAATATACAGATATAGATATATAAATATAAATATATTGATATAGATATATGTATGTACAATATATATGATGTGAGAATATGTCCTTGAGCAATTACTGAGACAGGAAAAAAGACCAACCATAAAGGGTAAAATATTGAAATACAAGCGAATATTAAAACTAGTGAATGAAAATAAGAAGGATAACATGAAAGAATAAAAGAGAAAATGACATGAAGAAATAAAGAAAGAGAAACAAGAAAGAATCAGGGACAATAGAAAGAAAGGTGTAGGTATAGCTGTGTGTTTAAGGACTTCGATATGCTACCACGTGGTGTCCCTTTCAATCCTGCTGCACCTTAATGTGGGCATTTATCTTCTGGTCAATGCTTTGTAAGTAGATTTGGTAGATAATAACTGTGTGTTGGTGTTTGTCTACCAACTAATTGACAACAAGTGTCAGTTTGTTTACGTCCCTGAAACTTAGCGGTTCGGCGATCACAGGACAATAAAATACGTACTTGAAAGAATTTCAGCACTCCGGCATATTCGTTCGACTAAAACTCTTGAAGGTGGTACCCCAGCATGGCCGCAATCGGATGGCAGAAACAAGTAAAAGAAATAGAAAAGAAAATGAAGAAACGAAAGAAGAAAGGAAATGGCTGATGAATAATAAAAAGATTGGAATAATTGATGGTGTTGGAGGGGGATTATTTGAGTGTCCCTAGTGTATTCATAGATTAGTAATAAGGGAAAGAGTTTGTAGTGTGTTTCCTGTGAATGTAACCCATTATTGAGTGTAGGTATTAATGTTAAGTTGTAGCTTTATCGCAGTTAATTACTGGTTTGTTTCATGAATTGGAATGGCAGATCAGACTACAGTGAGGAAGAGAGACGTGGCTGAGAGAAGAGAGAAAGAGTGAGAGCGAGAGTGAGAGAGAGAGAAGACAGACAGAAAAAAACGAAAATAGAGTATGGAGAGTGGTTGATATATATATATATATATATATATATATATATATACACACACAAACACATAGACGTATACGTGTGTATGTGTATGTCTGTTTGTTTGTTTCACTCTTATACACACATACACACAAACATTAAGGATCGGGAAACGATTAGCGACTCCTAGATATCCATCCTAGGATCTATCTATCTATCTATCTATCTATCTATACATGCATATATATGTATATATGTATACATATGTATATGAGTGTGTTTGAGTGTGTATGTATATATATATATATATATATATATATATATATATATATATATATATATACAGACACACACACAGATATATATGTATGTATATATATATACACGCACACACATATATATATATATATATGCATAGACACACACACACACACGCACACACACACACACACATATATACATATATATATTCACACATATACATGTGTGTGCGTATACGTGTATGTGAATGCATGTGTGTATGTATGTATGTACGTACATGATTGTGTACACATTAATTCCTTGTAATTCAAAAGAAACATACAATTTGTCTGGGTTTTTCTCTCTTTTTCTCTCTCCCTCCTCCTCTTTCTCTCATTTTCACTTTCTCTATTTCTTTCTTTCTTTCTTTCTTTCTTTCTTTCTTTCTATCTTTCCTTCTTTCTTTCTTCCTTTCTTTCTTTCTTTTTTTCGTTCTTTCTTTCTTTCTTTGTAACTTCAAAATAACAGGGATACTGAAAGAAAATTATTATTCTTGTAAATCAAGGATCCTACTTTCTCTAAAGCCTTCAATAAAAACTCCTCCACCACCACCACCACCACCACCACCGCCAACACCACCACCACCGCATATAGCATTCCAATAACTACACTGTCATTACCACACAATCCATCATTAATATCCCAAGTACAAAAACCTATACTATCATTATCAGTAAGAGGGGCACCATCGTACCCACTTCCACGCTATCCCTTCAGTAGCACCACCGATATCACAATCGCAATTACCATCATCACCACTGCCACCACTACCAGCCACTACAACCGTCACCATCACGACCATCACCACCTATACTATCGCTACCATCATTATCGCCTCTACCACCGTCACCATTACCATCATCGCCGCAGTTCAAACAATAAGGGCATCAAGGTATGTTGTTGTGGAGGTGGAGGTTCTGATGGTGTGTGATTATGGCCATTAATGTGTTTCTGTTAAGTATTCCTCCCTATATAAGCTCGGCTCTGAAGCGAGACCAGTGTCCAGTCTACAAGCAAAGTCATAGATAAGCTCTTAGCTTTGAACGTAACCAATTCTTGAACCAATATCTAAATACCAACGACCAAAATCAACCATGCCTTCCTACACTCTCCACTACTTCAACCACCGTGGCCGTGCTGAGATCTGCCGTATGCTGTTCGCAGCTGCTGGTGTCCAGTACAATGACCGCAGGATCGAATACTCGGAATGGGACAACATGAGAAACAGTATGTAAAAGTTTACTATATTCTTTGCATCCATTCTTTCACACACATACATGCAGGCACACCCACTCACTCATACCCCCCACGCACACTCACACACACGCACACAAAGTCACTCACGCACACACACGCACGCACACAAACTCACTCACACACACACACACCCACTGTTCTCGTGTATATATTTAATATATGTATAGGCGCAGGCGTGGCTGTGTAGTAAGAAGCTAAGCTTCTCAAGTACATGGTTCCGAGTTCAGTCCCACTGCGTAGCAATCTGAGCGAGTGACTTCCAATATCACCTCGGGCCAACCAAAACCTTGTCAGTGGTTTTGGTAGACAGAATCTAAAAGAAGCCTGTCGTGGATATATATGTACATAATTATATGTGTGTGTTTATCTCCCAATTCATCACTTGACAACCAATATTGGTGTTTTTTTTCTTCCTGTAACTTAGCGGTTCATCAAAAGAGTCCAATAGAATAATTACTAAGCATACAGTTCTGGGGTAGATTTCTTCGAATCAAAAAAACCCTTCTAGGGCGATGCACCAGCATGGTTGCAGTCAAATGATTATAAAATTCTATCTGTCTATCTAAAAAAATTAGATTCAAAGTGAATATGGTACTTAAGTTTAGACACCAGAATTAAGTATGGAATTATCCATACAATTCCAAAGTAAGGTGAGTAAAATCAAAATAAGCAACAAGGATATCTATCTATCTATCTATCTATCTATCTATCTATACATATATACACTTACATATATATATATATATATATATATA
>NC_068985.1:108724323-108725034 GCF_001194135.2 Octopus bimaculoides
TATATATATATATATATATATATATATATATATATCAAGATACGTGGCTTAGGGGTTAGACAATTTCTCTCACGCCCCTACGGTCTTGAGTCCAATATCTGACGGTGCGTTGTGTGTCCTTATGCAAGACACTTGGTTTCCCGTTGCTCCAATCTACTCACCTGGAAAAAGAATGACTAGTATCTGTATTTTAATCAGCCAGCCTTGTTAGAGTCTGTGTCATGCTGAATCTCCCTCAAAACTACGTTGAGAGGGTACACGTTTGTACAACATTTACAAAATGATTAAGAGAGGCATAAGAAAGTGAGAAATGTTAAAAAAATCAAAATGTCCATAGTAAGCAGAGGAGTAGGTTTGGGTTCAGTTCCACTGCACAGCACCTTGGTCTGCTATCTGCCGTTATAGTCCCAGCCATGTGAGTGGATGAAAAGTGAAAGAAGCTCACGCTATGTCTGTGTGTTTGTGTGTATACATATTACTCTTAGCATTTACTTGCTTCAATCATTAGATTAGAGCCATGCCGGGGCACCGTCTTGAATTTTTAACTGAATAAATCGACTCCAGAACTTATTTTTTTAAACCTGGTAATTAGCCTCCCCCCCCTCTCTCTCTCTCTCTCTCTCTCTCTCTCTCTCTCTTTGTATGTATAAAAGATGAAATGGGATTAAAAAATCTTGGCATATAAATACGTATGTTTGTTTGTATATATAT
>NC_068985.1:108725241-108726476 GCF_001194135.2 Octopus bimaculoides
TAGAGAGAGAGAGAGAGAGAGAGAGAGATAGAGAGAAATAAAGAAAGAGACATACACACACAACATATGTATATGTATATATATACATATATATATATACATATATATATATATATATATATATATATATTTAGCTATGTGAGTGTGTTGTTACTGGGTTGATTTGTTCGACTAAACCCTTCAAGGTCATGCCCTAGCTTGGCCGCGGTCCAGTGCCTGAAAGAAGTAAATGATAAACGGTAAAATATACAGTAGATGTTACCATCTACATGTGCTAGAAAATGTTTTGTTACATTTCCCTATTGTAACAAGCTGCAGAATTTGATTTACCCAACACTATCGAATAAAAAATGATGTGAAATAATACTACCCACTTTGTATGCTTTATAAATTATCGTAGGCAAAATCTGATAAATTATTTCTGATGCAGCATTCATTAATTTTTCAACCTCCCAATATTATTAGACAAGGATGTAGGAAGCCTTATATCATTCATGCATTTTCCAAGTTGCAAAAGTGCTTAGCCTTAGTCGGCTTCCTACATCCTTGTCTAATGATATTGGGAGATTGAAAAATTAATGACTCTTGTATCAAAAATACTTTATCAGATTTTGCCTTAGACAATATATATATATATATATATATATATATATATATATATATGTGCATGCGTACATACATACCTACATACGTACATACAAACAAACTTACATATAAATATGCATGTAAATATATCTATTCTATTAATTACACCCTCTTTCTCAATTACAATTAGCTAAAATATGATGAACGTATAAATGTTTCCTTCATCAATTGCATAATACATTACCTGTGACAGCATTACAATAGTTGATCGATCGTCCCGTCAGTAATGTAACACATTATCGATTTTTCGCAGCTGCAAGAATTGCCCATATTATTTTATTCGCTTAAAGTAGACATACACTTTCATAACACATAACTTTCAATCAAACAGCTAACCTGTCATATGTATCAATGTTATGTTTTTTACAGAGATGCCATGCAACATGATGCCAATGCTGGAATTGGACAACAGGACGCAGATTCCCCAGAGTATGGCTATGGCTAGATATTTGGCCAGAGAATTCGGTGAGTGTTCTATCATGTATTCTATAATTGTATAATTGCCTGTCTGTTTGCCTGTCTGCCTGTCTCTTTCCCTATCTTTATATGGAAGTGTGTATGTGTTACAGTATATATATATATATATATAT
>NC_068985.1:108726523-108729027 GCF_001194135.2 Octopus bimaculoides
ATATATATAGGCGCAGGAGTGGCTGCGTGGTAAGTAGCTTGCTTACCAACCACATGGTTCCGAGTTCAGTCCCACTGCGTGACACCTTGGGAAAGTGTCTTCTACTATAGCCTCTGGCCTACCAAAGCTTTGTCAGTGGATTTGGTAGACGGAAACTGAAAGAAGCCCGTCGTATATATGTATACATAAATATATATATATATATATGCTGTGGTTTACGTATATATAAATAAACACAATTTTATATCATGAATGTGTGTGTGAGTAGAAGAAGAACATATGAAGAATGATATGAACATTCGGCTAAAAGATGTGAACACATTGCTGTGTCTTGAAATGACTAGATTTGAGAGAATTTGTAACTAAATCCCGTACAAATCGCACCAAGCTACTCGAAAATCTGTGAATGCACATTCCCACAATACACGGAATAGCTACCCATGTCATGGACGGCACAATCAGGTACAGACAATTTACTGGAGATAATTATTTCTTTATTATAATCACTCTGAAAGCAACTGATTTAGCTCATAGATCTGAAATCCTTCAATTTCCTCTTAAAGTTAGTTTTGTCACTATCATGGAAAACTTCAAGGGCAATTATCGTAAGTTGTTGACTAAACCGCGCTAATCTTGTCTTTTCCCATCGTCATCTTCTTTTTAGTTCAGTAAAAGTTTGATACTCTCACGTTGTTTTGTCCGCATAATACTACAGGATAGTGCTTCACCTGAGGGTTTGAAATGCACAAAGAAGTGACTAAGAGCAATGTTTTTCGGTAATTCGAAAATAAATGAATATATATTATTTTATGTGTAAAATGGATTGTAATATGTACCAAAACCTACACCTTATTGCATGGAGTGATTTTGATAGAATTGTCAGGAATCGCAGGGTAGGCTTACTAGTTTTTAATATGCTATCATCATCATCATCATCATCATCATCATCATCATCATCACTGTTGTAAACATCATTGTGGTTTTATCTGTCCCAGGTTTCCATGGCAGAAACAACATGGAGATGGCAAGAATTGACTTCATCTCAGAATGTTTCTATGACATCTTAGATGACTACATGAGGATGTACCAGGATAGTAACTGCAGAATGATGGTAAGTGAGGTCGTAAAAGATCATGGTTGTTCTTTACTACAATACACCAAGCTGTTATTAAATCATTATCATTGTTAGAAGCCTAGCATAAGGAATGTTGTCAGGTGATGACATATATCTACAAGAAGAACAACACTGTCGGTAATACATCGGATAAAATATTGATACGGGAAAAGTGCAATGACGCCTTCAGGTTGGATGTAGCAAGTGATGGAATGTCTGTTCTAAATGTCATTTAGGCCGCATTGATTTTAGCTTCGTGTCTCTAACTATTAGTTTAATAAATTCTCGGGGCATGAGTTTTGATTTTGATATACTTACTCAACACCTATTAGTTTCAATATAAATTGAAACAGATTTAAAAAACAGTATTTTCTTCGGATAAAAATATCTTACTCCTCTATCTAGTATATTTTGCGTATTGTCTTAACAGAAAAATCAAATGAAATAACTGTGTATACGGTATCGTGAAAATACAGTAGCGATACCTTTTGAGATCGAATCTATTCAATGTACTGGAGTAGATATTTACAGCAACTATAGGCATTTTCTATGTTTAATATTCGGTTTCAAATCTTGGCACAAACCAGCAACTTCATGAGGTGGGGATGAGCAGATTACATCGAGCTCAGTGCTCAAATGGTACGCATATACGCAGTATTATGTATTGAGTTATATTAGTTCTCTGTATCGGGTACTAAACATGGCAGAGTGGACATCAGCATAAATTGAACTTATAACCTAAAGTCGGACGAAATGCCGCGAAGTATTTTGCCAGGTCACCACTTTAATTTTCTAGGTTTCATATCAGTCTTGTTGACCATTATTCTATATCTTTCTTGGCTATTTAAACATTTTAAAAAGTTATTTTTCCATTATTTCAGTTCCAGAGATCCCGTGATTTTGGATGTTCTGTAAGTAATATGGTTTACTACACTGCTTTTTTCGTCCTTGCTATTTAGAACAAGGCATGGATATTTATTTTGTGCTTCAAAGACATTGTATCTTTGACCAAATCATTTTTGCATATTTCTGATTACATTGTTAAAATCAATATTCCAGCTTAAGGCAAGAGGATGTGATCTAAGTTTCCTTCCCTGCTGTTTCTAGCAGAACAAACGACAACGACGAGGGCCACCTAAATAATTTTGGTAAATTATTATGCGTGGGGGGGGGGGTAATGAGCTTAATGTTATATATATATACACATATATAACATAAAGAGCGTGCGCACTTTTCCCCTACAGAGATGCATGTATTGCCGCTCAAGTGCCATAAGTGATTTACTGAAGATATATCTGCAGAATAATTGTATGTTATGTATGTGCATATATACACGCGCATACACACACACACACACACACACACACACACACACACACACACACACACA
>NC_068985.1:108729419-108734332 GCF_001194135.2 Octopus bimaculoides
ATATATATATATATATATATATATAACGAAATATGCTGTCCTGTATTGCATTGAATTATATTAAGTGTAATATATTAAATATATGTAAATAGCGATAATGTATGAAATCTAGGAATACATGGGTTGTGAACAGAAAATGAAAATATATTATTGAAATTTTTCTTGCTAGTCTGAGAAACGTATGAGATTTGAAGAGACCTGCCGCAGAATTCTTCCATACATGGAAAGAACTTTGGATATGTACAATGGTGGAAACCAATACTTTATGGGAGACCAGGTAATTTTCTTGTTTTCTTATTTTATTTACTGTTAATGACAATATACAGAAACTAAGCTTTATGTCCGGGATTGTTTGCGACAAAAGTGAAGACTTCTGGTTCATATATAACTTCAAAACAGAAGCTGCTCTTAATTGTTCTTAATTAGAAATTAGGTAGAATGTTATCATTTCTACGTAACTAAATTCTCAGTAACTACTCTGCGAATTTGTCATTTATGCTTGCACTTTTAAATTTTCCGAGAATTCTATATAACACTCGGGAGAAAAACAGCCATTCACAATTCAATATATTCGCCAGAAATACTGTATGTTGATTGAATACAACCCCAAAAAGAACAGATAATATAACTAATTTCGCACTCGATCTTACACATTGCATAGCTTTACACCTTCTTCCGGAGTCTAAGGTAGTCTAATTAAGCTCAGTTTGTTTATTTACGCAAGAAGCTAAATTATCTCCCCATCGAAACTGTTACCAGTTAATATTAAGGCCTGGCATTGCCTCCACCCTCAATACACTAGTTTCAGACAACCTATAATAACTAGAAATACAGGGCATTATTTTCTAAAGCCATGCACCTTTTATGAGTTTCTTGTAAAGGGCAGTGAATTGCTATTTTGTTATGTTTTAAACTCATGTTTAAACATTGTCAGGATCAGTTAATCCTCTTTTCTGGTCAATAAAAAATTTAGTATGTTCCATGTGGAAGATGTTTACTATACATGCTTACACTATTTCAATCTTGGCTTAATAGTTTAAAACCCACTGAAAATTTCTGGAAGTTAAGGAGATGGTAAGATGTTCAGTGCACACTACTAAATAACTTTGCTATATAGTTACGTTGGTTTGGGGTTTGTTTTCACGTTATGCTGATATGAAATTTGATTATAGATTTCTAGTCTAGAACTGGATTCAATTTAACCCACTCTATTTCTTGCTCCAAGTTTTCTCTTTCAGTCTATGTTACAAATACCTGATTGGCAAAATAGTAGTGTTGTACACAATCCCTGTGCATATTTAGTCATATTTATTTACATTCTGAAAAAAAACAAAAAACATGTGTTTTTCCAGGACCGACAAAATAACGAATGAGTCCAGTGTGGTATCAATATAATGAATAGTACCCTTTCCTTTATAACTGTGATCTTCTACCTGATATATAAAATGATTATTTATTAATTATTGTTAATATTTCTTGTTCATAGATATCCATGGCAGATATGATGTGTTACTGCGCCCTTGAAAATCCAATGATGGAAAACTCATCTTTCCTGAGCAGCTACCCAAAACTGATGGCACTGAGAGAACGTGTGATGAGCCACTCTAAGTTGTCTAGTTACTTGCAAAGGAGGTGTCAAACTGATTTCTAAAACAGCTAAAGAAGATTTACAATACTAAAATCT
This sequence comes from Octopus bimaculoides, assembly GCF_001194135.2. Taxonomy (NCBI): domain Eukaryota; kingdom Metazoa; phylum Mollusca; class Cephalopoda; order Octopoda; family Octopodidae; genus Octopus; species Octopus bimaculoides. Next base: position 108,731,104 of record NC_068985.1, read on the forward strand.
CAACAGAAACAAAGCAATCGTTATCAATAACAGCAATTGGATTGTGAATATGAAAACAAACCATAAACTTCAACCATACCAAAACAACAAAGAAGAAGATATATATAGTTTTACAGAATAGTTTTACAAAATATGTCAAGAAAACAAAATTCCTTCAGTCTCTAAAAGAAAAAAATGTAAACGTAAAATGTATGAAAGAATAATCACATAATTCTGAGGATCTATTTGTGAAAATAATTTTGTCGACAGAAATTATCATCACTGATTTGTTAGAATAGCGTTGACAATTTGACCTGCTACATCACGTTGACGATTCAATTAATGGTATAGCATTGTGTCCGAATATTGATGATATGTTTAAAATATGTATGTAAGGATTAGACGTTAGACTGAAAAATTCTATATAATATAAAATGCTGTTTGAGAAAAATGAAAAGAAATCAGAATAATAAAACATAATTTACTAAAAAAAATGTATTTTGTCTCTCTTTTTCCCGTTTCCTCAAGGACCTTACACACATGCGTGCGCATGCACACACACACACATTCAACAGATGTGCATATATATATATATATGATGAGTGTAAAGATACTAAACACTTACAGCCGTTTCAACCACGAGGCATCTAAATCTTCCTAGTTATCTTCATCACGTCAGTGTTATACAGGGATAAACAAACATTGGACAAGGCTTCTTCAGAGAGTTCAAATATTAGGAAACTAACATGTGGGAAAGTAAGTTAAAATAATAGAGTTGGGTAAAGTAAAATAAAATAAAATAAAATAAGGGAGTAGACACAGTAAGGAATGGTAAGAACTTCATTTTAAGGTGTTACTATAATCTATGGTATTCTATGATGTAGTAAGTAAATAAAGTCTCTCCCAGGAGAAATTTCCACTGGCTGCGGTTTACATCGTATTTCCAGAGGTTGTTGGGCCCAAATTCATGGATACAAGCTTGAAACCTATACGCTGATTTAACAATAAGTATTAAACACACAGACACAGACAAAGACACAGACACACACACACACAGACACACACACAGACACACACACACACACACACACACATCACACACACATCACACACACACTAGGACATACACGCACACACACACACACTCTCTCTCTCTCTCTCTCTCTCTCTCTCTCTCTCTCTCTCACAGAGGCACGCACGCACGCAAACACAGAATATCAATCTATAGAATATCAATCTATTAGAAGCACAAACGAGAAAATGTACTCATAGGATACGATAGACTATTTATTCAGGCGAAAGTGGTGCATTGCTTGTTATTTTTGATCATTGATTGGCTAATCATATTTGCCACACACTTTACTTAATAGTGCAGCTTTCATGCAGAAACTTGTTCCTCTGAGCAATTACTGGTGAAGGCTGTATGAACGAAGCTTGAAATTTCAGGGTGAATATTTTTATATACGACTGCAAAGAGAAACCATTTTCTATATCCTCTTAAGCACCACAGATACTAGATGTCTGTATTAATTGAAACTGTTTGACCAAAAGAAAGTGGATTTCGGTGATCCTTTACTGAATACTACATTTTGTAGTTCATCGATTCCACCATACTTTAGCATAGAGACGCCGTGGATTAACGACGTAGAATTGATTCTTTTAAGGGACCTAAACGAACATGATAGTCGTGTTTATTTAGATATGCGTTCATAAAATAATTTCAGATAACGTAGGGGAAATGACTAACCTATTATCTGATATCGATTTATTCAAGCAAGCTGTAATGGCCTGCTATAACGACCCAGTATGAAAACTAACTTTACATTAAAGCTAGTGTATACGGAGCAACCCATACAAAATAACTAAACTAGAAAGTGACATATTATTCATAACAACAGTGTAATAACTAAAGCTTCAGATATTTTGAAATTGAACTGTTTTGGAATTGAACTGCGATATTATCATCCGACATTAACGGTTGTATAATTTCTAAAATGTCTTGGAATGAACGTAACCAGTTACTGTGTTACTCGTTACACAATTAACAACTATAAACAATTTATCTTTAATGGTGTAGACAATGAAGTATTATTGCGACAGTCATAAAGGCTAGGACACAAGGATCCCTTGTATTGCTAATTATATGTCAGTCAGATTTCTTTATATATTGTAATGTAATTAATATACCATCAGGAATTGATATTCTGGCATCAACAAACAGTTACATATACACATTTTTGTGTTATTTCGGATTTGAAGAGAATTTAATCTAAACAGTAAAGAAGATAGAGAATAGAAAAAAAGCTCCCATACAAAGCGTTTAGTTTCAATAGACATTCTAGTGTTTGAACTTAAGACGGACATTACTACTATACACAGAGTGTCAAATAACAATTGAATGGGACAATATCGATTATCAGTAATTTTATTCTGTTGAACTTCTGTTGTACTGTGTACATATATTGTTTACGCATAGAGAGAGTTTACTATCAGATAATGGGAGAGAGAGGGAGGAGAAGAGGAAAGGAGATAGAGAGAGATGGAGGGTCTGCATATCGGCTTGTTATCTAGAGACTGTGTTTACACACTAGAAGTGCCTATAAAGAAATAATGTCTGCACACACTTTCTTTAAAATATGTTGACAACGCACACGGAGTGTCTACTTACAATTATTGTCCATACAAAAAGTGCTTCTACATAATTTGTGTAAATCATAGAGTCTCTATACAGCAAAGTGAATACATAAGGTCAACTAAGATTTATTGTCAGCATATAAGGTTTAAAAGCAAAACATATTTTAGCAAATTAAATGTTTAAATGATTATAATACTTCTAGTTTGTATCTACACATATAATCTCTATTTACAGGAAATTTATAAAGACATATTAAATGCTCCCACCAAAATTTCATTTCCATATATTCTCTGATGGAAACCTATAGACATAGTTTCGGATCTTTTTTAAAACGGGGGCCACATTTTTCATTAACGAAACACTTTGAAACTTGGAACACTGGTAGAATGTGTCATATAAAACATCTTTTTCTCTTAGTCTTCTTTAAAAAAAAAGAAATCCCTAAGTTATTCCATGTGAAAGTTGTCGTATTTCTGTAATTTCAACCAATCACTGACGTCCATTCAGCCGATATACATTAAGTGCCGACTACATAAACAAACGATTCTGAAACAATTAACCCTAACCCTAACCCTAACCCTAACCCTAGGGTTAGGGTTAGGGTTAGGGTTAGGG
>NC_068985.1:108734432-108735415 GCF_001194135.2 Octopus bimaculoides
CAAATAAAACGAAGGTATGGAGATTAAATACGCTTTACATCGCTTAATCAGCCAAAGGAGTAAATGTAAACAACTGAATACTTGTCAGTGATTGGTTGAAATTATCGAAATAAGACAATTTTTTACATGAAATAAATTCGAATACAAAAATATTTTTCTGTTCTATAACACAAAATAGATAAGTATACGAAGTTTGAAAGTCTTTCCGTACCAAAAACACTACGTAAAACATTAATGAAAAATGTGGCCCCCGTTTTAAAATAGATCCATAGTTTCTATAAATAGTATCAAAGCACCACACGAGAGAGATCGCAATTAAATAACGCCACACAACTGGTAACTATTGAATGTATTCCCTAACCATTCAAGGGGCTGAACCCGGAACGATGTGGCTGAGAGGCAAGCTTCTCAACACACAGCTACGTTTGCACCTATAGTAACAACAATATCGACAAAAACAAGGACAAGAGAGACGACAGTAGCAACATAGCAAAGAAGACAACAACAACGACAACTGCAATACAACTACAATAACAACAACCATAACAACGACAATGACACGAAAAGCCAATGACGTATCAGAAATAGCTGGGAAGCTGGACTGAAATCGTACTCTACACAATCAAAAGTGAAAGAACACTTTAGATAATGTAATCCTCGATATATAATATCTGGAAAAAAATGTCTGATAAAGCCGAGCTCTTCTTTAATGGCGCATCGATTATACTGCAGAATACCCGACCTAAATAAGGAAAAATAATGTCGTGGATGGCGCCGGGGAAATAGGAGTTTGTCCCTCTCTTTTAACCCAGCAAGTAAAAGAAAAACATATATAAAGAATGCATTGTTACTGTTTTGTTTCGCTTTATATAATGCAAGTATTGTGAACAATAAAAATTGTAGCATTGCAGTAATGTTTTTTTATAATTCACAGAGCTATTCTTTTTCAATCTTTTAATCATATGATGATCTCTGTTCTGTTG
>NC_068985.1:108735515-108743666 GCF_001194135.2 Octopus bimaculoides
AGCTATTCTTTTTCAATCTTTTAATCATATGATGATCTCTGTTCTGTTGATAATAAGTTTGCCTTGCAACTACCTGGTTCCCGGTTCAGTGCCACAGTGAGACACATTGGGGAGGTGACTACTTTTGTGAGTAAAGTTGGTAGAGATAAATTACGTGGAAGATTGTCGTAGGTGCTTTACAACCACATGGCTCCGGGACACCTGATGCCAATGTCTTCTACTATAGACTCGACCAAAGTCTTTTGAGCAGATTTGGTAGACGGATATGTATATAACTTTCTATATGTGTCTGTGTCTGTGTTTGTCCCCGCTTCATCACTTGACAAACGGTGTTGGTGTATTTACGTCCCCTTAAACTAGCAATTCAGTAAAAGATAGAATAAGTACAAGGCTTCAAACAAATCCTGGGATCGATGTGTTCGACTAAAATCCTTCAAGGCGGAGATCCAGCATGGTCGCAATCAAATGATTGAAACAGTTAGAAGAATAAAAGAATAAAGAATAGACACACGCACATATATATACATACACATAGATTACAAATATGTATAGACTATATGTATATATACACATATATATAACGTACTTGTATATATGTCGATTTGTTTGACGAATCGATATGTATATGTATCGTGGTCGATTTGTTTGACTAATCCCTTCAAAGTGATGCCTTAGTATGGACGTAGTCCAATGCGAGTGAAAGCCTAAATGAATAAAAGAATGAAAAAATGTCCGTACTTGTAAATTCAGGAACAGGGGAAGATATACACGTGTTGTACAATGTATAACGTATTCTATAACGTATATCACACAAATGTGATTCAAAACTCTGTAACGTGTGCTATATAAAAAATTGCTTTCAAATTTTAGCAGAGAGCCAGTAATTTCTGGTGAGTGGCCAACTCGATTACACCGACCCCAGACCTAAGCTAGTATTTATTTTATCGACATCGAAAGGATAAAAGGCAAAGTGAACCTCAGTAAACTCGACTCGGTGGAATTCGAACTTAGAACATAAAAACGGACGAAAAGCTGTTAAGCATTTTCCTCTGGCGTGCTAACGCTTCTGCCAGCAAGCCGCTTCGAGCTTTATAAAATATTAATATTGAATGTTCTGAGTTATCACAAGTGTCACAGTGTTAAAGGTGAAACAAATCTGAAAAACCAAGATTTGCCATATAAAACACAATAGATATGTAATTGCATAAGTGTATAAACATATGTAATTACAATATAACCGAACGGCTTACAAGTTCACTTTGTAACCATGGTATTCTAATTTCCTTAAAGCTGCGTATCATCTCGGGTATTATGATATTTTTGCTTATTGCTTCGAGATGACCCATACCTTGGAAGAAAAACTGGGCAGACAGAAAATGTATGTTAAGTTACTTGGATGGAATTACTCTATAATTTAAAGGTTTGGACTAGTCAAACAATGTTACTGTGACAGTTGCGTTAAACATAACACTATCTCAGGAAGATTCGGCCGTTAACGTTCTAATTGAATGAACCTGGTAGTTCTGTTGAACAAGCAAAACACTTCATCCAAGCATATGTATGGCCGAATAACTATGTAGTTCACCTTACAATCATGAAATTCTGGTTTCCATATCGCCGCGTGTCATCCGGGAAAGAGACATTTTTTTTTATTGCATCAGGTCGACTCGTATCTTAGAAGCATAACTGGGCAGACAGAAACTAATTACTAATTTTTCTAATTATCATCTAACTGTTAGAATAATCTAACTGTTAGAAGAATCTTTTTTGTCTAAATATGCATATGCTCCTCTGCGTTTGGGAATACTTATGAGTTTCCATATGCGTTTAAAAATGTACATGTGTTGACATTACATGAGAAAAACAGTGTATCAGATGTTTTGTTACGCATATTGTAAATTCTGATGATCGTAATCAGGAAAGATGAAACATTAGAAACAAGTTGAAATAGCCTAATAAACTATATTGCATCATAAATTCCAATTTACCGGAAGAAAGAAAGAAAGAAAGAAAGAAAGAAAGAAAGAAAGAAAGAAAGAAAGAAAGAAAGAAAGAACTGATTGAAGTTAGTAAAAATTTTGTTTTACAGGTTAGGTAAATCTTTAATTTATGGTTTAAGTTTTAATACTATTTTATGTTTCCTCCTCCATAATCTCACACTCATCTGATTAAAAATCAAAGAAAATAAATCCTAGTAACACGAACATATTATGTTAAGAGATTACACTTGTGGTTTATTAATGGCATTCTTAAGTTTTATCAATGTTCAGGCAAATGCAGGACATTGACCGACAATTTGTAAACATGTTTCTTTTAATCCTAATTTGCATTTTCATTACAAGCCGTGCAGATAATTTTTCTACATATATTTATCAAAATGTTTATAGAATCTCATCCTCGGATCTTAAAAATTATTGATCTTCTGTGATTTTGTACATGTGCTTAGGAATATATGTTTGTCCGTATGTGTTTAAATTTGTATGTGCGTGCTTCTCTGAGAATTGTTTCCTGAGAATTAAATGGTATTTTATCATTAAAATATATCACTTGTGTAGTTCTTAGACAAATCATGCAAAAACTAATTCCAATTAACTAAAATTAAGATTATCAATTAAAAATACACAAATTAGAAATTTAATTGCACAATTTATTGTTTATAAATGAAAATTGCCTTTTTTCATTGCCAAAATTTTCTGTCAAGCAAGAAGCGTAACTAGAACACCATCGGCGATGAAGGTTCCAGTTGAGCCGATCAGCGGAACAGCCTGCTCGTGAAATTAACGTGCAAGTGGCTGATCACTACACAGACATGAGTACTCTTAACTTAGGGAATCTCAGGAAGATTCAGCGTGATACAAAATGTGACAAGGCTGGTCCTTTAAAATACAAGTACAGCTTATTTTTAACAGCTGAGTGTACTGGAGCACCACGAAATAAAATGTTTCAATCAAGGACAGATCACGCCGCCGGGTATCGAACTCAGAATATCATGATTCTTGAGCCGAATACCCTAACCATTATGCCACACACTTTCATTATTGCAAGTCAAACAGAAAAAAGACAAAAGCAAGAACGATGCAATATATTTTGAAGTTTAATATATCGTACACTCCACAGAAATTCGCTTCGTGTAACAATGTGTAACAATGAATTGAAATTCATAAATATAGACGAAACATTTGTTCGGTTTCTTTCTGTAGAATTGAAATGAAAGACAGCTTTTGCAGTCTGTAAGACATGAAACTGTTTAGTTAAATTACTAGCTATAATCTATTGGCCATTTATGTATCAAATATTCTTTAAGATATACTTAGACGAAATAACATTGACATCTGGCTACCGGCTGATTTTGCCCGTGGCTATTGAACAGCTCCAGTTACACCTGTCTCATTGTAAATAGAAAAAACTTACAAGATACCGCTCATAAATTTAATTAGCAGAAATACTGCATATTCAGTAGGATTTCTTTTTTCTTTCTTTTAGTAACGAAACGAAGGGAGATCTGACGGCTATTTGAAAGATATGATACAATGAACTCAACTCTGAATGGATGTATGACTTATATCTAATTAGTTACTACCAGACTGAGTTGTCATTATATTCTCCGAAGGACAAAAGAAGATTTGAGTTGAACATTTCATATAACATATTACTAGTTATTTACACAGCCCACACGCTTCCTTCAGCTGTAAAGTGCATCTATTTCAGATACTTGTTTAAGTAATGTAAAGTAAGTTAGCATGGTTCATTATTTTACTCACATACTGTTCATTTCTTGTGATGAGTTAGCTTCTACCAACCCTTGTACTGATAGCCCGATAGTCTGTAAACACGACCCACAACACCTCTCTCGAGACATGAATTATTAAACACGGCAAACAATAAATACAGCAAAAAGAGAACAAACTGTCCATTGATAATAATTATGCATTTATTAATCGAGCTGTTATTTGTATTTCATTCAAAATTGCTTATGCGTGTTTTCGAGTCCCTACATTAAGTATGTTAACGAGCACTTAACTCTATGTAGTGAAACATGTCTCGTATAGTAGCGGTAAAGACAGTATCATAAAATGGAAATGAGGAGAGTGTTGTAAAAAAGTGTAGTGTCGAAGTAATGCGATTAAAGCAGAGCAGGTTAAAGAGTATTGTAAAGATTGGTGTATATGGCATCGTAAAGAAAAATGAAATTAAATGTAAAGAACAGACAGACTTCAGGCTATAACATCAACAAACGCAACACCATGAACGATTTCCAGCTACGAGCCAACAACAGTTTGTATGAGCTAATACATACCTGCTAGAGATGGCAGCTTTAAAATTACAAAGTAATAGGTTAATGCCTAAAACGAAAATTGCATAATTATAGTTTCAGTACAACTTAAATCAAAATTTTACTTGATCATAACCGGCCTGAAAACAAACAATAACAAGAACAATAGCGACAACAACAACAACAACTATAACAATAACAACTACAAACATTAAACACAAATTTTAAGATAAACATATTGAATCTAAACAAAAGTTTTGGAAATAGATACGAGAAAAATCTCTCTAGCACAAATGTTAATTTGCCATTACAATCAATTTTTCATATTTCATTCCATTTTTGTAACCAAATGAAAACACTACAAAGGTAGCACATAAGTCTTTAATCAATATTCCAGTTATTTTATAAACCACAGGCTGTTAGCTTGTCAACAAAGTAATTATCTTTCCTAATCTGATGTCTGCTTAGTGTTACACAATGCTGCTCTTTTGCTATTGTTAAATTTTCTTGATTGTTTTAATCTCTGTAAATTTCTCTGTAAATTTTCGCTGCGGTGATGGTTTTCGGTCAACACATTCAAATTATTCATCCATATTGTATATTGTTACTCGTTGCTATAACAATAGAATTTATTGATTACTTTGATGTTAGTTATATATTCATTTGCGAAGTGTGGGCTTCAGCTGAAAATTAAATGTTGATTCAATTAAAATTACATTCGTAACGGGAGGATAATTCTTGTAAAGAAGAAAAACGGGAGACAATAATGAAACTATGTACTCCAAAATTGTTAAAAATTGAACGTATGCATGCAGTGAGTGAGTCGCATCTTTAGTAAGAGGAACGAAATCTTTGGACATGTTTCGGTATTACAAAACCTCTTCGGCGAAGTATATACTTAATCATACTCCAGCATATTTTAGTGGGCACCAGATTGGCTCTTGGGACAAAAATACTGATTGAAAACATTCACGTAATAATAGTTTAAAATGATAGGGTTGGAGGAAGAATGTTACAGGATATTTGACTGTTACATTTATCAAAGATTTATATGATGTGTTTGTAGACTTTTCGTTTGGTTACAAAAAGTGAATGAAACATTGGTTTCAAATTTTGGTAGAAGGCCAGAAATTTCGGAGAATGAGTTAAGTCGATTACTTTGACCCCAGTGCTTAACTGATACTTAATTTATCGACCCCGAAATGATGGAAAGCTAAGTCGACCGTGGCGGAATTTGGACTCAGAACATAAAAACGGACGGAATTTCGCTAAGCATTTTCCCTGGGGTGCTAACGAACCTGCTAGATCTAAGTGAAATATTAAAAATTGAATGTAATGAAAAAATATTGTAGAGATTTTGAGGAATTTGTAACAAGCAGTAGTATCACCAGTAACAATTTTCTCTACGACATTCTACGCAACTTAATTTACGGTATGTCTTAGCTCTAATAATAACTGCATTCTTTCTCTCAAGATGCCTGATATTTGACTGTTCAAAGATGACTAATAGGACTGCTCTTGAAAATCGACAAAATTTGGCATCGTGGTGTTATCAATTACCAGCAGCAAAAAGGGCTTAGTCTCCGGTGACATTTATTTTGACACGATCGCCACATCAGGGAGTGATACTCCAGGTTTATGAACCGCCCAAAGTCAGCAGGGAGAGTTACAAAGAGTGGACATCTTGTAGATCATCTTCATGGATTCATTTCTTTAGGCGATATAACATTAATGGATCTTTAACAGAATGTTGTTTATCCATTCTTACTCAATCAACGCCCATAATCAACATTTGCACTGGTCAAAAAGGATGAACATCCCTCTGTTAAACATCCATTAAGGTTATATCGTCTGAAGAAATGAACCCATGAAGATAATCTTCCTGCTGCCCACGGATACTACGGACTACACTTTAATCATCCCAAGAATATGGACTGTTATACTAAGAGACATGCAAATTGTGGAAACGCGCGTAGCAATGCATTAAACGTCAATAAATTCCATCCTCAAATTATTTTATTACACATACAAACACACACACACACACACACACACACACACACACACACACACACACACACACACACACACACGCACACACACACAGGCGCACACACACACACACACACACACATATATAAGTGTGTGTGTGTGTCTGTGTGTACAAACATACATCATACATACATGTGTCTATATGAACCATTCACTTTTCCATGTCTGCATGAATCTGACGGAATTTGTTGCAGAAAATTTTGTGTGGCTGGGTGCTTTTCCCGTCGCCAACCCTCATCTATTCCCAAGTGAATTTATATTTATACATGCGCAGACATCTGTTGCACGGAAGATTGGAAACGAAGGGCACCGAATGACTGAGAATGGCTGTAGCTTACAACTACCACACGATGTGAAATTATGAAGAGAATAAACCACACACAATCACACACAATATTGGGCGCCGGTATAAACATATTGGCCTCAACTGAGATTACAAAGCGCTGTGATATGCTTGGTATCTAGGCTAGTTCATATAACACCAGATTGGACTCCCATTTGAGAAGAACTGATGAGGAATATATGCATGTCAAATTTAGAAGAAATTAAAGACATCACCATACTTTAGGATTCTATATCCAAACCGATCGATGTCTCATACCAATAGAATAGACATAGTGGTGAGAATTCACATTGGTTATAGATCAGTCAATATGCAGCAGACTGCAACACCTCTGTAAGAACATTTGGCTACATTCCATAGAAGTCTCTTGGTTAGCCTGCCAACTTTGCAGCCCAACCTCGTATATACATATATACTACGGAATTGCACGCAGTTTCCATCTACAAAATTCCTTCACAAGGCATCGATCCGCCCAAGGCTATACTAGAAGACAGTTGCCCAAAGAGCGGCGCAGTGTATCTGAACACGAAACTATTTGGTTGGAAAACGAGCTTTCTAACCACAGAACAATGCTTACATATTAATGCTAGATTGAATAGGCTGACTGGGATAAAGTGTCTCAGACATAAGTAATCTAATGACATGAGAGGAACAACTGAATCAGCAGATAAAAGTATCAGTTTGTTATCAGGTGTTCTCTCGCCTCGTCTGTTCACAGTTTTCCTCAGTAGACTGAACTATAATTGAAATAATACCAGGAAATATTAGATGTCAATGGTAGAGTTGCACAAGATACTTTTCTATTGTAATGATATGAATTATAACTAACAATCCCCAGCGTTGCCCGAACAGGCATCAAATACACATAGATGTGAAACATAGGTACGCATATGAATGTATATACATATCAACATATTTACTCTCTGCATACAGGTAAACACTAGCACACACCCATTTATGTGTATGCGTATATGAATACTCTCCATTTCTTTCTCATTACATACATATATGATTATATTAAACACTACTTATTTACATACATACATACATACATACAGATAGATAGAAATGAATAGAAAAATACCGAAAAAAGGTTGAAAATGTGTCAAAATTTTCTTTTCTTTCTAATATACGTATATTCTATATGTGTTTATATGTATGAAAAAATATATAAAGATTCACTTTCACAGAATAAATGTTTTCGTTGAACAGTTTAACTAAAAATACCGGGTACTCGTGCTAGATTTAACGATTGTTTATTTCTAATTTATTTACAAACAGCTTGATGTATTAATGAACAGTTAACGACTTCGGGAAGTATAAACATTAAAGTTATTGTCGAGAGAAAGTTAGATGATATGGAAGAGCGGAAGTTATATTTCGGTAGAGAGTTAGCTGCATCATGATGATTTGCGCCGAGTATTAAAATGTTGGCATCATGAGTGCTGCTCAGTACTCTGTAGGGCTATACCACGTGATATGG
>NC_068985.1:108743766-108750105 GCF_001194135.2 Octopus bimaculoides
CATCATGAGTGCTGCTCAGTACTCTGTAGGGCTATACCACGTGATATGGATAGCTACAACGGACACTTTGAAATCGTGGCCATCGGAAATTGGCATAGCAGGCAAAACGAATGAACCAGTACAGTGGAATTTGTCCCCACGTCTTTGAGCAGGGCATTAGGCTCAATTCAGACGGCTATATGAATGTGTGAAAGACTGTGGTCAAACCCTAGCAAGAGAGGGTTGCTGCTGGAAGGCTATATGCATCGCAGCAGGATTCGGTCCTGTAAAGAGTCAGATGTGGTGATCGGAGAATTTCTACGACTTCACTAGTCCCGTGTTATGGCCTTCAAATACCTCCGATTCTAATCTCATGGATTACTATGCGGGGAAACACTGTTCAGAGACACAAACCACCAATGCTGAGCTTGTGGGAAAGATAAAGGAGATGTTCGAAGAACTTCTTCCCAGGGTTACAGTGTACAACGCTTGCGCCAGGTCCGCTATATGTCTTGAAGCCATGAAAGAATTTGAAGATGACTAATTTGAGTTAAATTTTTTCGCCGAGCCATAATCTAAATTATAGCTTTTGAAATTTAAAAATATATATATATGTTTTTTAATGTGATATTTTGTATTCTTTACGTTTTTTTGCAAACTGTCAAATTGCGACCAAACATCCTGAATGTTGGTGTACGCAGTCATAATATGAGTTTGACATATATCACATACATGTACATAAGAAATACTGGAGGAAGGAAAGAGAGAATTCAGGAATCACGTCATTTCGAGTGTTCTCAAGAGAATCAAGATTTCGTGTATACATTTTTGTATGTGTTTTACAGCTAAAAAGGCTGACCCTTTGAATTACAGGCACAACAGAAACAGGAAGTAAGAGTGAGAGAAAGTTGTGGTGAAAGAGTACAGCAGGGTTCGCCACCATCCCCTGCCGGAGCCACGTGGAGCTTTAGGTGTTTTCGCTCAATAAACACTCACAACGCCCGATCTGGGAATCGAAACGGCGATCCTATGACCGCAAGTCCCCTGCCTTAACCACTGGGCCATTGCGCCTCCACAACCGATAAATATATAAGCAACAAAACCAATACCAAAAGTAATTATTATGTGTTGGCCCATTCATACACACAATGAATTTTAAGTTGGGATATATTATAATTAGTTAGAGAAATAAAATATTTATATTGACTGCTCACTCATTCACCTCTTATTTCAGCATCCTCATTTGGTTTAATACTTAAAATATACTCGAAATTTGTTCTTAATTAATCTGCAAATATTAACCTGTAAATATTTATCTTAGTTTGTTTTATGTTTACTATTCCCCATATATAAAACCAGTAGAAAAAAAGGGCTCGGTTTTAAGAAACTTCTGAAACTATGGTAGGAGTAATATGGTCGAGAAGATAAGCTTAAGAACAGTAAACGATAGGTCAAAAACTCGAATCTACTATAACATTGTTACTTGAAATAATAAAAAAAATTAAATGATTAATTAAATATATTATCCGGCATAATCCTATATACGTAACAATCCTATAAAAAGGATTTTAACTGATATGCGTAGTCTAAGGGACCTGGATGTAACAAAAGATTCAATTAGAAGGAAATGACATCTTTGTTTCACGAAAATTATACCGTAAAGGAATGGAGACAAAATTTTCCAAAGTGCTAATTTTGTTTTTTAAACGTACTCTCTTTTTCAATACACTACCTTCTCGAAAGAAAGAGTGAAGGAATAGAAACGCACCCGGAGACTATAATTTGCTTAAAATTGATACAAGTTGAAAATTGAATTAGACGGAGTCAATTTGATCATGTCCATGGCAAGAAAAGAACTACCATTACATGTAGCTGCTATTGTTACAGGTATAATTATGACTTAATTCTGTAGCTATCATCAGAAATTCTTTATTCAACGATAATGATAATACATCTAACATTAGGACATTTAGTCATCGCTTGTAATTTCTCACCTCAGCTATATAAACGGCAGTTTTTAAACGAGCAAGCAACAGTCCGGTTCTCAAGCAACAAGACTCTTCACCTCCAATTTCTCTGATCGTTCCAGTGTCGATTAACACTAAAAACCAACATCAATCATGCCTTCCTACACACTCCACTACTTCAACCACCGTGGCCGTGCTGAGATCTGCCGTATGCTGTTCGCAGCTGCTGGTGTCCAGTACAATGACCGCAGAATCGAATCTTCCGAATGGGACAGCATGAGAAACAGTATGTAACACGTATTTCTTTCCTTTCTTAATGTTTTGTCTTCACCATTCGGTGGCAGATAGTCAACTAACAATTGATACAACTCGTTCTCTTGCTACAAATGTACTCTGCTTTCAAGTGTCGTTACTCAACGGCACTGTCATGCAGCTCTATGTACATGCTTCATGGTGGAATATTTCAAACGTGTAAGCAACGGTAGAATCGAGTATTTTATTAGTGTATTTTTCTACATTCTTCCGTTACTAGATAGACTTCCAATACATTAGTGCATGTATATGTACTGAATATTATTAGTAATATATGTAAACGAGGTCCCTCTAGGGAACTCTAAATCTAGAACGATTTTAGGTTTAAAATACGCATACAGCTTAATTGCATCTTACAAATTCAGGTCAACGACACCCTTATTACAATTCCTATGATAAACAGCATAAAGCAAATCTAGATAACTCTTCGATTTCAGCCCAAATCAAGATTTCTATTATTTACTTTCATGGTTAATAAACCTTCAAAAGACATAAATATCGCAGATTCAGGTTACTACAAGCTCTAAAATATTAGGCGTTGTAATACTGTTGTCTCTGTCATTATTGTTGTCGACGATGTTGCTATTGTTATATTATTCAAGAAATAATTGCTGCATTCAATTAAATCGATTACTCGGTCAATGTTTCACAACCGGCCAACCATCAGACCATATTATATTGAAATTTCAACAAAAGCCGGAAGCTGACTGAACTGTGCCGGAGAAAATAAAGTTAGTGATATTTTTTCAGAACTCTTACATTCTGAGTTCAAATCCCGTCAAAGTCAACTTTCCATTTCATTCTTTCGAAATCGATTAAATACAGTATCAGTCAAGCAATCGAATTATGCTTCCTCTGTAATTACTAGTCTTGTGCCAAAATTAGAATGTAAGAATATTACAATCTCAACTGTGTAGCGTATAACGCTATTTTCGTGAACTGTCTGGCTAGAATACTGCTCCCACTATTGAGCGGTTTTCATAACCCTTGTACCGTAGGGGTTTGCAGTTAGCAACGTTACAGTACCACTGTGAAGTGGAAGAATATTTATTCACTCAAAGCACCAGGTTTGAATCATACACTGTATTGCTTTGTATGGCAAACATAATTCCAGTTATAACAATATAACTCCAGAGTAAACAC
Organism: Octopus bimaculoides; assembly: GCF_001194135.2. NCBI lineage: Eukaryota > Metazoa > Mollusca > Cephalopoda > Octopoda > Octopodidae > Octopus > Octopus bimaculoides. The sequence goes on from NC_068985.1 coordinate 108,747,168, forward strand.
AAAATTTTAATGGCCGCTTAATTAGATACTGCTTTATTATCTTCTAATTTTACCAATATTTTGATTGCTGAAATCCTTCTTTCAGAAAAAGTGGTGATAAACATCCCTTAGTATTTGTCAACGTCAGTAGACCATGAAACATATATGTCCCAACAGATTTCTCTTAGCGGTTAGTTTCTCTTACAAATATAAATAAACTATACAAGGCGCATTCCAGATATTTTGAGAGTTTTGCAGGAGAGATATTTATTAATTTCAAAGAAATACCAAACTTTAAACACTTTCAACATAGGATGCTCTGACGTCAATGCCACTAGTTGTAGCGTTGTAGCCACAACCTGAATCCTCCATAGAAGTCTAGGACCCTTGTCACAAGGTCTTTCATATTTTCCTTCAGCTTAGGGAACAAGCAAAAGTCACAGGGAGCAAGGTCTGAACTGTAGGGAGAGTGAGAGACAGTTTGAAGCCCATCTCTGTCAAGTAGTTGCTTATCAGGAGGAATGCAAGTGCCAAAGGCCAGAGCACCTGCATTGTCCTGGTGCGGGTGCTACAGACCTTTGCGGCGAAATCTTTTTCTGAAACCCCTGAAAACCTCCACAAAGTACTCTTTGAAGAATGTCTGGACAGAGGGTCAAAGAAAGGAACACCATGAGCTCTCTGGTGGACTTGTTTGCTTGGTTTCCTGTGCCAGCGATAAACAAATGCCTGACTCTTCCGAGTATTTTCGTTAGCAAACTGAAGCATTTCATAAGTTTCTGTAGGTTTTTAGCTCTATTTAACACAAAATTTTATGGTATAGCGAGCTATCAATTCGTCTTCACGTTCCAATATGAAACTACGAAGCGTTTTATTCTGATGTGAAACCAGGTAGCATTGTAAACAACTCGACATTCAAATATGTAAAATTAAAATATCATGTAGTTGTATTATTGGAGCAGTTCTTAAAGGGAGCATGAATTCTATTGCATGAATTTTGTACTCTATTTGAGGGTACTTTTAACCCTCACCATTGCGCAGCTAATTTAAGTTAGTATCAAATATTGTGCGTCCTCCCCAGTCGGAGTGTGCTTCCCATCGAAATACTAGATGTTATGATGGCGAAGCTAAACCTTAAGCTAAAATGTTTATTAGACACAAGAGTTTTCTCAAAATAGTTAAATAGCATCACAAAAAATACTCTCCCTACCAACTTAGATGTACTTTAACAGAATCACTAGAAATGAAAGCGTAAATGAACCACATTGAAGATCTGTTGCAAGCACCACCACTACCACCACCATAAAATAAACAATTTAACATTAATAATTCTTTTTAACTTTTGGCATGAAAACCGGCGGTTTTGAGGGTAAGGTCCAGTTGATTTCATCGACACCAGTACTCGACTGGTACTTACTTATTTAATCGACCTCGAAAGGATGAAATACGAGCTCGACGTCAGCGGCATTTGAACTCCGAAGTGTGCTAACGATTCTGCCAACTCGGAGGTTTTAGTTTGAAATTAATAATAATGCTGCAACAGTAAGTGATATACTAGTTGTCAATGTGTGTGTATATATATATATATATATATATACATATATATATATATATATATGCGTATATAGGTGTGTGTGTGCGTGTGTGTGAAGTATTCTAGATGTGAACCAGTTATAAAGAAATCCCTGTCGCATTGATTTCCGTAGCAAAAGTTGGTTTGAACAGAGATTTACTTAAAACTGAGTTTTTCATTTACATTAGATAGATGTTGTCTCGTTAGTGACAATCATTCTCTTATCAAATACCAAGAAAACACCTGCGTTTTGGGCAGTCAGCTTAGAAAACTACCGTTAATTATACTATAGCAGAACTTCTCACTGTATACTTACTACTGTATCGTACACATTTACTACTTACTATGTGATTGTGTAATTTGGGCATTAAATGTTGTCAAACAAAAAAGACCCTTCACTGGCTTACACCTCGCACTCTACTTTTAATCCAACTGATATTATTTCCTCATCTGCATTGTATATATGAAGAGACAGGTGATATTAGTGGAGGGGGGATATAAATTAATGTAAATTCTGGAAACAATTCCGTATCATATTCTCATAATAAAGCACACACAAATACATACAAACATATTTACACACAAAGACATACATACCCAACTATCTATCTATCTATCTATCTATCTATCTATCTATCTATCTATGTGTCTGTCTGTCTGTCTGTCTGTCTGTGTATCTACATATATATCTTGTATATACGTATGTATACATACATGCATATATGTATATGCAAGCATGTATGTATATATTATACATATATGTACAAATCATGCATTTCTGTCTCTCAGTTTCTCACTCACTCTCTCTCTCTTTCTATCCATCTCTCTCCATGGTTATCTATTTATTTATTTTTTTGCCAAATAAACCCACGCACTATATATTTGACCATTCCGAAATACAACAACATCTGTTTCAACACCCGATTTCATATCATTAATCTTGCAACAAAAATTGATAAACTTATATGAATATATATATATATATACAAAATTAACACAAACTTTAATCTTCGTAATTTTTAGATATACTAAGCCACTGGTTTTAATTGATGAATATCCAAATTCTACCCTTATTATTTAATTTTATGTAGAGGAGCAATGGCCCAGTGGTTAGGGCAGAGGACTCGTGATCATAGGATCGTGGTTTCGATTCCCAGACCGGGCGTTGTAAGTGTTTATTGAGCGAAAACACCTAAAGATGCACGAGGCTCCGGCAGGGGATGGTGGCGAACCCTGCTGTTCTCTTTCACCACAACTTTCTCTTACTTCCTGTTTCTGTTGTGCCTGTAATTCAAAGGGTCAGCCTTGTCACACTGTGTCACGCTGAATATCCCCCGAGAACTACGTTAAGGGTACACGTGTCTGTGGAGTGCTCAGCCATTTGCACGT
>NC_068985.1:108750115-108763308 GCF_001194135.2 Octopus bimaculoides
ATTTTTAGATATACTAAGCCACTGGTTTTAATTGATGAATATCCAAATTCTACCCTTATTATTTAATTTTATGTAGAGGAGCAATGGCCCAGTGGTTAGGGCAGAGGACTCGTGATCATAGGATCGTGGTTTCGATTCCCAGACCGGGCGTTGTAAGTGTTTATTGAGCGAAAACACCTAAAGATGCACGAGGCTCCGGCAGGGGATGGTGGCGAACCCTGCTGTTCTCTTTCACCACAACTTTCTCTTACTTCCTGTTTCTGTTGTGCCTGTAATTCAAAGGGTCAGCCTTGTCACACTGTGTCACGCTGAATATCCCCCGAGAACTACGTTAAGGGTACACGTGTCTGTGGAGTGCTCAGCCATTTGCACGTTAATTTCACGAGCAGGCTGTTCCATTGATCGGATCAACTGGAACCCTCGACGTCGTAAGCGATGGAGTGCCACCAACAACATTTAATTTTATATGTATATATACATACATTCATACGTACATACATATACATATATATATATATATATATATATATATATATATATGTATATATATACTTATAAACACACGCACGCGAGCACACACACAAACTCACATTTAGAAGCTAATGAGGTAATAAAGACAGTCGTTAAGTTTGTCAGTGGACATCGTTTCTTTAGCCATAACTGGTTTGACGTTTCATCACGTTTTCAATTAGGATTCTTCAGGAGCTTCAATTTGAGGTTGATATTCTATTTCTTAACTTTTTCAGAGATGCCATGTCACATGATGCCAATGTTGGAATTGGACAACAGAACTCAAATTCCCCAGAGTATGGCTATGGCCAGATATTTGGCCAGGGAATTCGGTAAGTCTACTCACGTCGTTTAACATATTATTCTCCCTTTCTCTTGTTGTCTGTCTCGATACCAATAATTTCAACTATGAATTATATCCATACATCTTTGACGGGAAGTATTATTTACTTTGTCTCCAACTATTTCAATATTTCTCTTTCCAAGTTTCAGTCTGCCTGCTTCTATTCCTCTCATTTGCTCTATCTATCTATCTATCTATCTATCTATCTATCTATCTATCTATCTATCTATCTATCTATCTATCTATCTATCTATCTATCTATCTATCTAATCTATCTATCTATCTAATCTATCTATCTATCTATCAGTCTGTCTGTCTTTCTGCCTACCTGCCTGTCTGTCTGTATATATATACAAATATACGTGGAGATGCAATGGCCCAGTGTTTAGAGCAGCGAATTCGCAGTCATAGGATTGCAGCTTCGATTACCAAACCGGGCGTTGTGAGTGTTTACTGAGCGAAAACACATACATCTCCACAAGGCTCCGGCAGTGGGTGATGACGAGCCCTGAAGTACTTTTCAGCACAACTTTCTCTCACTCTTTCTTCCTGTTTCTGTTGTGCCTGTATTTCAAAGGGCCAGCCTTGTCACACCTTTGTGTCACGCAGAATCTACCCGAGAAATACGCTAAGGGTACCCGTGTGTGTGGAGTGCTCAGCCACTTGCATGCCAATTTCACAAGCAGGCTGTACCGTAGTAATATACATACATACATGCATATATAATGTTCTACGCATATGTTAACGTACAAACTTTATATATATTCTCTTGTATGTAAAGATCAATTTGTATTTCACTGAAGAATCCAGTTTGTTTCGAGATATATTTACTTGGTACCCTATTCTTGTGTAGGTTTCCATGGCAGAAACAACATGGAGATGGCCAGAATTGATTTCATCTCAGACTGCTTCTATGACATCTTGGACGACTACATGAGAATGTACCAAGACGGTAACTGCAGAATGATGGTAAGTGATAAGTTAATCATCGACTATTAATTACTCCTATATCTTTAATGAAATTAAAACTATAAAACCATGGGAAGTCGTGTCCCAATATTCACATGCTATTATTTTTAGATTTATGCGATGTCTCAAGAACCAATGTTCGAATAAAGAACTATCTAACTTTGGAATGTTTTTCACACACACACACACACACACACGCACACACACACACGCACGCACGCACACGCACATACACACATTTATATATACAGGGCTGGCCAAAAGTCACCTGATAGTAAATCAAAACTATTTAATTCTAAGATATATTAACGTTTAACAACTGAATGAATTTAATAAAAGCATCTAAATATGAAACCTCATGAAAATAGTTCAAACCGAAGTCCTTGAGTGACACATTTTTTAATTCTCATCAATACAAAAGTACAGATAATATTTATGGAATGTTGATTTACTGTCGGGCGACTTTTGGCCAACCCGGTATAAGTTGATAGAACATCTAATGAGAGAATGAACGTATTGCCATGTATGTGTCGTAAATGAACAAGCTTCAGTTTTCGATTATAATGAAAATAGATTCTGATTTGAATACACTGCAGCAAGTCTGAGACAGCGGCAAATTTATAGGTCGTGAGACCGCAACAAACTTTTAGGTCGGCAGATGCCATCAATTCTAGTACTTGTATGGAGCTCCAGAAAAGATGAAGTGTAAAGTTGAAATCGGGGTGGATTCGTACTCAGAATGTTAAAAGATAGAAGAGATACCCCTAAGAATTTTTCACGACGTTCTAACGATCCTGCAAGTTTGCTACTCTTGAATTACGAGAACAATTAGAACTGGAAGAAGCGTATATTTTATTTTCGGAATATCATTCTTGTATATAAAAAAAGTTAACTTTACATAGGAAATTAAACCAGCTTATGATGGATTTATATTACTGGGATTAATACGAATCTTACATTACAATGATCTACTGGTAACTTATTTCATTGTGATTCCATACAATCGATTTACAGAGCTGTAATGCAGTTTACAATAAGACTTGTTTCAACTATCACTCATACTACAGATCAGTCTTAAATTAAAACGTGAAAGAAATACATGACATGATTATGCCTAGTTTATATCATATTTAAGTTTCTATTATTCATAGTATGTACTCAAATGTGTCAGATTCTTCTATGTATTTCTGTTGCAATTTAATATATAACCACATTAGTAAGTGTTTCACAAGCATATTTTATGTCATAATCAGTATTTTGTTTCGGTAACCTCATTCTCCTCAAACGAGAAATAAAGTCAGGATAATTTGATGCCATTCGGATCAGGCTTTAGAAACTCACTTTGCCTTGCCCAATGTAAAAAGCATTTCTCTCAGGTCACCTTTATTTGTCCCTCGTCAAAATTTGTTGCATACTCTTGTCTTAGTTTATTAAATATTATTGTATATGATATAGTTAATGGCACAGATATAATTCCAAATTATGTTATGACAGCGTATACTAAGTATAATATAATTTATGCCAAAACACACACTCTTCTGTACTCACATATAACATAAAGGATTCTCTTAATTTATATTTCAGTTCCAGCGATCCAGAGATATGAGCAGCTCTGTAAGTACACAATCGATTACCAATGAGTTTGTATATATCCCTGCGTGTATGTATGTATGTATGTATGGGTAGATAGATGGATGTACTAGAAAAGGCATGTATTTTTATACAGCATATTTAGTACTTATTTAGTACTATTTCCTACCGTTTTTTTTTAAGGCACTAAGATGTAATTTGGAGATTTAAAAATTCTTTCAGGCATATTGGGCGTAATTTGTTCCAACAAGTTCATTGATGTAGGTAGTCTCATCGAAAGAATTACAGAATCAAATTATCTCTGAGTATTTTTCGTTTACTATCTTCAGTATACTTAATCATTGAATTGCTAGATCCGATCGGATTTATTGATATACACACTTAACTTCCGTTAAAGTTCAGTCACATTTACACATGTTGCAAAAATTAAGACAACCTTTATTTTCTCTAAAAAAGAAGAATTTTAAAGACATACCTCTTTAGATTTTTCTGAGAAAATGTGAATCCTCAGCAGAATCTATGAAATAAAAGATAAGTGCCAGTGCTTTTTTTTTTTAAAGTTGGCTGAATCACCCAGGGTAAATTAGATCTAATGAAATCTTTCGAGATTAATATTGTCTTTTTTTTTATCACAAGAAAGAGATAAAAGTATTTGTAAATGCCATCATTCAAAATGGTAGAAAGTTATACTTGGTGTTATTGAATGGAGTTAATTATCTCCCCTACAAACATGTGATCTCGACGCAGATATAGTAACCAATACTTACCTAAGTGTTTTAACACAATAATAACTTTTAAAAAATGAAATACTGCCAAATGGTGAGGAACTGGTAGAAACGGAAATTTGTTTAACAAAATTACCTTCCCTGTGTAGTTGCACTCATTCCGGTTATAGTTTAAGATAGCACTGGAAAAACCTGAATCAATTGTGTCCAATACAAATCGCGCACGAATATGTGTTCATGTTAAATGTTACAATTTTCTAGCGTTCCTTAACTTATCTATTTAAATATCACTCTGTGGGAACTCGGGAATATAAAGCATAATGGAAATATCCCCCGCAGACATAAGGATCTCACATGACTGACTTGAAGTTATGAAAGAAATCATAGAAAATATTATCGTTTATTATAGAATGATATTGCCTAGAATGTAATTATTTCACAGTAAATACGATATCATTTTTTTGATATTTTAGTCTGAGAAGCGTATGCGATTCCAAGAGACTTGCCGCAGAATCCTGCCATTCATGGAGAGGACTTTGGAAATGTACAGCGGTGGTAGCCAATATTTCATGGGTGACCAGGTAAGTGTTGGCTCTTTTGTACCAAAGTTTAACTCATCTGATTTATAACTATACATCCAATGGAACATCCATCACTTCAAATGTTATATTCATATTCAGACAGAAACAAAACTATACACCTGAAGGTGTGTAATCTAGTTAGTTGAAGTCTTGGATATAAACTTTTAAAGGTTGACTCTATTGTGAGCAATATAAATGAAATAACTTCCAAAATCTGCTCTAATAATAATAATAATAATAATAATAATAATAATGATGATGATGATGATGATGATGATGATGATGATGATAATGATGTCGTGCACATATGGTTGTGATGCATGTGCCTGGTGTACCCTTATCAGATGGGTAGTCATGATGTGTATAATGGGCTTCGTATATTTTACCCCAGTGTCACTTTGATGGCATGGACTGCTCTCTCAATCAATCAATCAATCAATAATAATAATAATAATATTAATAGCTAAATATTGTTGTATACATTGGTTTTATGAGCCAAAGTGTCATTGAATTTCTAATTCTAATTTCCAAACTATATTTCTTCCAGATGACCATGGCTGACATGATGTGCTACTGCGCTCTCGAGAACCCACTGATGGAAGAACCATCAATGCTCAGCAGCTACCCCAAACTGATGGCACTGAGAAACCGTGTTATGAACCACTCTAAGATGTCCAGCTACCTCCAGAGAAGAAGTCGTACTGAATTCTAAAGCAACAAGTTACAGGCCCATTGTCTTGAACTTACTCAAGAAATACAGCTATATATTGAGTTCACTAATCGAAGAACATTTACTTGACAAGTCACGAAGTGTCATGCCAGATGTTGCATCGATTATGTCAACATATTTACCGATAAATCTTTTTGTGAATATTATTATCATGTGATATGAAAATAAATAAGAATGAATGTTTAACATTTGCTCATTTGCGATATATTTCTTCGTTTGTTTTTTTTGAGATTTTTGTTAATGTTGTTTGTTAATGCAGTGTATGTGTTGTTGTTGTGGCTTTCGAAATCTGCTGTGTTTGTTGTTGTTTCTGCTTTCGATATTTGCTGTGTTTGTTTTTGTCGTCGCTGTTATTTAAATTTTGTTCTTCGCTGCTTCTTTAGTTGTTGCTATTCATGTATTGCTGTTCGTTGTTGTTATTGTCGTTGCTGTTGATATTTTGCTATATTTGCTTCGAATGACTTAACAAGGGAGCATCTATGCAATTACTCGATGTGCTAAAGTTAGAAATCAAATCTTCCTCTAACTAAATCCTACCGTCTTTCAAAAGAACATCTAAACCATCTCTGTCGTCAGACTAGATAACATATTTTTAATTATTTGTTGCGCTGTTGTGTAAGCTGGATTGTTCCGCGTGGAAGAGAGTTTAGTGTTGTTTCTGTTGTTCTTCAGTCTCAAGTCTCTTCAAATGTGGTCGATCTGTGGTTAATAGCAAACCATATATGATCATCCTGTGATTTTGTATATCAAGAATATCATCGTTCAACATAACTCTTCTGCTTTATAATAATAGAATTTGATTTGACAGAGTGGTAGATATCGTAAACATCGTGGGGTTGATAAGATTTGCTGTTATGAAAATTGTGGCAGTATGTAAATCGACTTGGTTATTAATCAAACAGTGTTAATTGTGCTGATATTGGACAAACTTTTTCTAATAAATCAGCCAACAAGAGATGATTTCGTTAACTTGAAAACAAACTGCTAGTTATCCCGTCCATGATGTTAACACTGTATTATTTGATTCATGAAAAGGATGCATAGTAAATCAGCTGAAACACTAGTATATCGGATAGAACTCCATTTGGTATCCTTCCGGTGCTCGGTTCTCTGGTTTCAAATCCCACCGTTCTCAGATTTGCGTTACTTGCCCATTACTAGGGATCCATACCACTCTCTGTATGGTACTCTCTGTGATGTACCTGTAATCCAAATATCCACCGTTTTCAGACTGTGTTAAGAGTTTTCGAGCTGAGTAGTCTGTTAAGAGAATTTTGTCTGTGGAATACTCAGCCGCTTTGATCTTCATTTGACGTGCAGAATTTCAGTTGAGTGAAAATCAAATATTCATCGGCAGGACCGACGAAGAATATGCTCAATAAACTTATCGATATTCTAACAAGTTTATTACTTTGATTTTGTTAGTCTGTCATAAACGAGTATTTTTCGATCAATAAGAATTGATTTCCTTCAATTTAGAATTTGGAAATTATTTATTTATAGATGGAGAATCCTTAGATTTTCTTTTTACAAAAACAAACTAATATTTATTCCATATCATTTCAATTAACCTATTGTTTTATCACTAACCATATCCGTGGAGGCGCAATGGCCCAGTGGTTAGGGCAACGGGCTCGCGGTCATAGGATCGCGGTTTCTATTCCCAGAACGGGCGTTGTGAGTGTTTATTGAGCGAAAACACCTAAAGCTCCACGAGGCTCCGGCAGGGGATGGTGGCGAACTCTGCTGTACACTTTCACCACAACCTTCACTCTTAGTTCTTGTTTCTGTTGTGCCTGTAATTTAAAGGGTCAGCCTTGTCACACTGTGTCAGGTTGAATATCACCGAGAACTACGTTAAGGGTACACGTGTCTGTGGAGTGCTCAGCCACTTGCACGTTAATTTCACGAGCAGACTGTTCCGTTGATCGGATCAACTGGAACCCTCGACGTCGTAAGCGACGGAGTGCCAACAACAAAACCATATCCATAGCACCCTTATAATAATCACAAATATTATCAAATTCATGGTGTTTACTACAATCGCAACCAAATAATAAAATTATGACGATGACAATCTAAATAATTACAAAAAGCAAGACTGTTACCATTAACAGTACTAGAACCATTATTTCGAGCATCACAATAATTACTAACAGAACCACTGAGTTGACAGTTATAGTTGGCAGTGCCCTCCTCTACATCGTCATCATCTCCATCATCATCTTAATTATGAAACCCACAACAGTCTTGTTCAAGTAGGTAATACAATGAAGAGCAATTACCAGTTTTGCGACGATCACTCAAAATCTATAGCCCAGCGAGCGGCTATAGGTTAAGGACCTAACAATACTTCTCTGAGTTTCCCTTCGCCATGATACTGTGTTTGTATTGTGAATTAACGTGGTAGTATCTTTGTCTCTCATTTCATAGGTAACCGTTGACTTATATATGATAGCTTGTTTTTACCATTTTTGTAGGTTTAATTCCGACTACTAATTAACTCAAAGTATTCTCCTCACATAAATAGGTGAGGTTGGCCTGTTGAGTCACCCTTCAAATGGCTGTGAGACAGGTTGTACAGAGTTACGTGGCTCCAGTAGCATATAGAACCTGAAGTGTCCATGATAGTAATGGGTCCCAGGGCAGTGTGCTTAGTTAATTGTTGTTTGTCCAGTATTCTTAACAATAAGTAGATAACATTATGTGATATAGGCGTCACTAGTCGATGCACTTTAATATATTGACTATGTCTCTAGAAGGGGCTTTTAACAAAGGACATCCACATCTACCAGGCTTTTAGTAGACTATAAAGTATATATAGTTTAACGGTACTGTGTGCTTCAACAAGTTACATAATTACCAACAGTCATATTTGCCTATAGTTTTTTATGGCGCGTGTTAATTCATAATGAAATAAATTTGACCAGAACCCTTATATGATGCCCCAAAATTTGTCACAAAAGCCTGGGTGGACCAACTCACACAAATCTCAGAGTGTGGTAATGTTCATCGTATAAGTTTTACATTGCAAGGTGTCTAACTCTAATTGAAAAATTCAGTTCCAGTATCTATAGGTAGGCACAATAATGTGAAATCCCTGCTGTAACAACAAGATTATTATTTGATTACAATTTATAGTTGATTCGTTAATACAAACTATTGAGATTTGTAAATTCACTCAGTTTCAGTCATAATTGAGCTCATGCTATTACAATCTATCGTAATCAAAGGAAATGATATCCTTCATATTAATACAATTTCAGTGTAGATTAGAGAATGAATAAGCCTAAATATGAACGTAACGATTCAAATTAAAATTCCCTGTGCGTAGTGGTGAAAATCATTGTTCCTTAATCCCATATGATTCTTGATCAAACTGGGCTTTTGGGAGGTTTATCTGAGAAATGATGAGAACCTTACCATCTTAAATGACTTATTAGAAACATAATTCAGCCCACTCAAAACAGATCTTACCTGAACTGAATTATGTACGCCTGTATATGTATGTATGTATGTATGTATGTATGTATGTATGTATGTATGTATGTATGTATGTATGTAGGTATGATTCTATTGTTAATTTAGTCCCAAATCAGACATGATGAAACAGATATTTTGCAAAAAGCGTTCCCGTCAGAGTAGTCTCGTCTTTTTGTTTTAAATTTTGCTCTTCTATTTTTTCAAGATAGAAGATTGTGCTCTAGATGAAGCTTTAACTGCTGTTTCGAGCAGGCTGATATACCACGTCATTGGTTTCTGATGAGCGTGAGTGATACTACTGATGTTGTTTAGCCTCTGTTTGTTCTGTGCCGGTACATCTTATGATCAAATGCGTTCCAATAGTGAGCATCTAGGACTATATTATCAGATGCATCTAGGACTATATTATCCAATAATTTCTTCAATTTTAAAGCTATTAGACTATAAGTTGGTGAAATTTTGGCTGATATTTCTAGGAGGCCCAGCAAATGCCAAGTTACCTTCTCTTTGTCGTTTGCGTACATGTCTATTTGTGTATGTTCGTGTGTATGCGTATTTGTATTTGTTTGTGCGTGTGTGCGAGCGCTTCAGTTTGATATTTACTTCAGATGTTTGGTACCTTTCGCGCTTATACTTTTATACTTAAAGCAACTGTACAACTTTTTACGTTCTATGTTTAAATCACACGGGCAAGTTCGTTTTTTATCCATTCAGTGCTGATAGAATGACGTACCAGTTAAGTACGGGGTCCGATGGCATCGACTAACTCTCAGCGCTCAAACATTACTTTGCCTTTTAGACTAACATAAAATCTGTGAATCAATGAAGACATCAGAAACAATTATTTCTAGTATTGAAGAGAAAGAGGTTTGGATGAGAATCAACGCACAATGTTACCAGAAAAAAAACAAAAACAAACTCAAAGTATATAATCAAAAACCTGGGATTCTGCAACACAACAATCCTAATAATGATTTCAGATTTTATCCAAGTCCAACAAATGTGAGGGGAAGGGAAGACGATTATATCGACCCGAGTACTAGGCTGGTTCCTATTTCGACCTTGAGTGGATGAAGAGTAGAGTTAACCATCGAGGCATTTGAACACATAACGTAAAAAGCTAGAAAAAATGCTGCCCAACATTTTTGTCCTGCGAGCTAAGGATTTAACCAATCCACCACCATAACTGTGCTAATAATCTTTATTATTATAAGTACAAGGCCTAGAATTTGTAGGCAGAGTCTAGTCGATTACAGCGACTCCGGTGTTTAACTTTCATCAAAGTCGATCTTGGCGGAATTTGAACACTGAACGTAAATACAAACGAAATGCTGCGAAACATTTTGTCCGCCATGCATACTATTCCGCCACCTCGCTGCCTTAGCAGACTTAATGATAATTAAATACGTGTTTGTATGTTCATATGCTGTGAGAAGAATAAAAGTCTCATGATTCAGAATGATTGCTTCATCCATTTTGTTTTCTCAGTTTACACATCTATTGCAAAGAAGACAATCTCGTCAACGACAAATTTAGTAAATTCAACTACAGTAGTACATGGCACTAGGAAATTAACTTAGTAGCAACGTACCAGATGTTGATAAAAATGCTGCTCTTTGAACGATGTCCTTTGCACCGAGTCACAGTCTCTAACTTGCTACCGACGCCGTCAGAACTACAGTGAAGTGGTGATTGCTCTGTTGGACACCTGTAATCAACGATGCTATTCTCCGAAAATTGGCGTGTAAAACAAGTAAATCAAATAGCAGAAGGCATCGTATCATATCATTAATACACGAAACAAATAATGAAATAAAAAAAAAACGTTTCTCTCCCGTTACCTTTACTAAGTACACTAATAGTTATTAGTACTCTGTTTTTAAAATTCTTAACATAAAGAGTACTTGATGGCTAATTGGAAAAATGGCTAATTGGAAAGATGGCTAATTGGAAAGATGGCTAATTGGAAAGATGCATATTAGAATTGATGGTTTTTCTCCTGATATGAGAACTTGACATAATTTTTGTATAATTCAATGTGGAGCATTTTTACACTATTCAGATAACAACGTTAGCCATCATATCTCTATATAACCATTATATCTTATCTTTTCTAATAAATCTATATAAGACCTATCCAATGTTAACATTCTCTCTTTTTGAGTTGGCATGTTATTATCTGAGGGAATGTCGTTTCTAATCTATTTCTAGTTAGAGTGTTAACCTGATGACGTTATCTTCTTGAACCTGGTTAAGTTCGGATCATAGCTCGTAAATATTTCAGTTACGAAAAATCGTTTTCGAAAACAAGTAAATTAACTACATAGGCTGAAATATCTTCTAACAAGATACATTCGAGGTAGCGGCCCTATGTTACGATAGTGCTTTAGAAAATATCGTCAAAGACTTACGTGTATATGTATTCAGTCTTCACTCTTAGGAACATAAATCCCGCAGTATTAACTGATTTACATGTCTTTAATTGTTAAACATAAATCAGCAAAACTTCCCGACATGAACAAGTAAATATTTTCTGAATATTACTACAGTAAAAATATAATTTACACTAGAAGCCATATGAGACAAGCTATTGTTGTACTCCAAATAAAAATGAGCCCTCTAACACACAAAATATGAAGACCAACGTATATTTTTAATACATATGCAAAGACAGCCAAGTAAGAATGTTCATCCAGTAGTGCAACTGCAGATCTAAGCTTGTTGAATCTGATCAGTCTGCGTAATATAGGAATGGAAGAGAGTATAAGTAATATGTAATCTACAATGTCAATTTGAGGTATATTGACAAAAACTATATGAAACCATTGTCTATTGGTATTTGGTGGTCGAAAGGGTGCAACATCAACTGTAAAATACAACGTGGAATACTAAGTTGTTACAGATAAGACAATGATGATGATGATGATGATGATAATAATAATAATAATAATAATAATAATAATAATAATAATAATAATAATAATAATAATAATAATAATAATAATAATAATAATAAGAATGATAATAATCATAATAAGAGGACTACATCGGGGAAGTTTAACACGTGAGAACGATAAATCACTGCTCCGAAACTTATCCAAAAAACATCGGAAATAAAGATATCGCATTGAGCCAAAAAATAGCTAACAAAGGGTTGGACTATATCCGAGTAAGAAATACTCATTGAAATGTATTTCTATCTTTCCAAATATAATGATGTATTTTAACTTGATACCTCCACTACCCGCACAGCGATCGTAAACACACGTGTTACATCAAAATCAAACCATCTTCGAACCCCAAAACACCATGTACAAAAAAATTACAAACAGATTAAATAACACCGGTATTATTACACCCAAGAATAACAACCGAGAAGTGCGTACTGTAAGCTTGTTACGAAAAAAATACGAAGATCTGAACGTGCAAAACAATCTGACAACAGAAATAAACGAACCGGTACCCTACGAAAACGATGACCGTCAAAATAAAGGACCGGACGTTGTTCCTCATGTCCCGCAAACAAAACCAAAACGGCATAAATGGACACGTGAGGAATACATTTCGATACTATACGCCTATTTCACAGCAGTGCTCTACCCAAAAAACGAAAACGCAACAACACATACATATAAAATATGGAAGAAAAATAATGTAAATAAAGACCTCGATAAAACAATGAACCCTAACAAACTAGCTAACATAAGAAGATATATTCTAAAAGCAAAAAAAATATCAGAAATAGAAGTAGAACAATTGAAAGGAAAAATACAACAAGAAAATCTATATACTAGTCACACAGCAATGCCAAATAATAATATAAACACTGAGATAGCAAAACACGAGGACAAACGTAACATTTCCTGCAAAACGAAGTAAACAAAAATCAACAAACCCAGACCGTAGAGATGTATAATAGTGTACAAAAAGCACCAATCCAGAACACCACAGACAAACATATGAATGAAAAGGAAGGCAAAACAAATCTAAAGCCTGGGAATAACGAAGGGAAACCTAATAATTACGATACTATGAAAATGAGAATAACCAAAGAACTGAAATCCACAGATCTTAGAATGGACCACAGATTATATCTCCCAAAAATCAAAATAGACAATAAAACAACATCAATAATAAATAGCATAAACCTGGCCATCACGGAACTAACAACCACAGAAACAACAGGCAATATCACTGAGCTAAATGACATAATATATGCGGCAGCCACTGCAGCCACAAAAGAAGCAGGATACTCACTCAAA
>NC_068985.1:108766242-108767082 GCF_001194135.2 Octopus bimaculoides
CCAAGGCGCACAGAGCTGCGCTCGGTAGTGAAGTGAAAGCACGTTATAAAAATAAAACTACTGAACAATAATAATAATAATAATAATAATAATAATAATAATAATAATAATAATGAACTAAAGAAATGTTATTAATGAACGACGGAAAAGTCAGTTCAAAGCTCACCGAAATATTTTGAATATAATATAAAAGTTTGTTGGTAGATATGACCGTTTTGAAAGTTGCACGTTAACAATTTGGAAACAAGACTTCCCTTTTGAATAAAACAAGTGGATGGAAACATTTCGTATGTTCGATGAGTATGTCCGTTTCTGACTCTTGTAGTCACAGAAAACGCAAGCTTACATGGAGCATTGCCTACTACCAATGTTGTAGCTTTAAATCTTAATGAGTTCGCCTTCTTCCATCTATCTTCACTCTCTTTGCAATTGTTACTTACTTTTTGAGAAATTAGACTTTTTTCCACTAATAGCAGTTTTACTGATAATATTGGTTAGCTATGAAATATATCACGTAGCTACCCAAGGGAAGCAACCTAAAAGCTCAAAAGTACATACTCTCCCGACATTATAATGCATACTCTTTTACTCTTTTACTTGTGTCAGTCATTTGACTGTGGCCATGCTGGAGCACCGCCTGTATAGTCGAGCAAATCGACCCCAGAGCTTATTCTTTGTAAGCCTAGTACTTATTCTATCGGTCTCTTTTGCCGAACCGCTAAGTTACGGTGACGTAAACACACCAGCATCGGTTGTCAACCGATGCTGGGAGGACCGACACACAAACACACACACACATACATACATACACACACACACACACACACACACACACACACA
>NC_068985.1:108767150-108775577 GCF_001194135.2 Octopus bimaculoides
TATATATATATACATATACGACGGGTTTCCTCTAGTTTCCGTTTACCAAATCCAAGGCTTTGATCGGCCCGAAGCTATAGTAGAAGACACTTGCCCAAGGTGCCACGCAGTGGGACTGAACGCGAGACCATGTGGTTGGTAAGCAGGCTACTTACCACACAGCCACTCGAAATAGCAATTTCCAAACACCACCAATTAAATGTTTACACTTGTGCAGTTATTGAGTACTCGATGGTCCCAGCTAATATGCATAACTAAATACCTACATACATACATACATACATACATACATACATACATACATACATAACAAAAATCTCTGCCAGATGTTATGGGATAATTTGGTAAAACTCCAAACTAGTGAGCTGTAAACCACGGGTGAAATTATTTGGCAAACCTATGTATAATGAAAATGGATTTCAAGAGAACTGAGCGGAAGAGAAACAAGCGCAAATTTGAAAGCAGCCTTATAAGTTTTCGAAAGCTACGTTCAACCAAGTTTAACTACCTGCGAATGTTATTGATGAAAGGATCATACACTTCTTTATGCAAACAGGTCGTAAAGTCTTTTGTGAAAGCTAGGTATAAGTGGGAATCTAGTAGCGGATGAAGTGTTCTAAAAGAAAATGCCAAGTCATCTTTAAAGTTTCTCTAAGACTATTAAATCCTAGAATCAATATTTCTGAAACCTCATTAGCAACATTTTAGCCTTATCATAACTGTCTCATTGTTAGCACACCTGATCCAAGTCGAAAAATGTTACTATTTTATATGTGTGGTGTGCGTATTTTAAAAAATACATTTGGTATTTGGGGCTTACATTTGGAATATTAAATTACCAAACATATACTCAAATACCTCAGTCAACTTGCAAATATAGGCATGCATGCATATATACACACACACACACGCACACACATATTTGTATGTATGTATGTATGTATGCATGCGTGCGTATATTTGCAAGTTGCAAGAGGTATTTGAGGATATGTTTGGTAATTTAATAAACCAAATGTAAGCCCCCAAATACCAAATGTATTTTTTAAAATTTGCGCATAATCTTTGAATATGCCTTCAGCTTGAACCTCTGCTTCAATGCAGACCGGAATCGTTTACATGCCTGCACTAAACTGGCATCGTCTGGAAAGTGGTGGTCTTCTTTGTAATGGTATAGTTAGTTGTAGTTCATGCCTCTTCTGCTGTCATTCTTATCGATCTACTATTTTTCCTACATTTTCTATCCATAGGGACTTGTGGGTTGCTATTTCTAGCGATTCCCGTGCCCTGTCGTATGGAGGTAGAGGACTGTGATGAAATTGCTGGTCCCTCCAGTATTACCATTCCTCACTACATTGTGCGTCATACTTGAGTTAGTGTTCGAGTCTCTTCGATTATTAAACTATTCCTGTTCTGTCTATTCTAGTCAATATTCCCGTTAATGGGGTCGTTTGTCCTGTCTAGACAACTATCTTCGTCGGTCTTCTCGCGGTGTGTACTGCTACGATTAATTCTAGGTTACGTGCCAGACATTGTGCAGATTCTTTTCTACTCTAGGCACAAGGCCTGAAATTTTTGGGGAGGGGGCCAGTCGATGAGATCAACCCCAGTATGCTTAATTTATCGACCCCGAAAGGATGAAAGGCGAAGTCAACCTCGGCGGAATTTGAACTCAGAACGTAAACAGACGAAATACCTATTTCTTTACTGCCCACAAGGGGCTACACACAGAGGGGACAAACAAGGACAGGCAAACGGATTAAGTCGATTATATCGACCCCAGTGCGTAACTGGTACTTAATTTATCGACCCCGAAAGGATGAAAGGCAAAGTCGACCTCGGCGGAATTTGAACTCAGAACGCAGTGGCAGACGAAATACCGCTAAGCATTTCCTCCAGCGTGCTAACGTTTCTGCCAGCTCACCGCCTCGACATTGTGTATATCGACTATTCTATGGTATTTGCTTGACTTGAGGGAGTGTTTCTCGATCGCAGTGTAAAACTGCATTGGAAATTATTTATTCCCCGAATCCAGCATTGTACCACAGAGTAGTCCTGGAATTTCCATTACTTTAGGCGTTATTATGTTTGGTATAGTTGGTAATGTTAGGGCCTTTCCTTCCTCAGTGGTTGCTATCATCTTGTCCGAGACTCTTGTTATCATGTTTATAATGTTGTGCATATCTGTACGCCAGGGGTAGTTTTTTTCACTTCTAAAGTTCAGCATACTATCGATTCTGTCATTATTCTTACTAGGTAGTTCCAGCCACGATTCCTTCGAATTTCTATCGTTTTCACTACTGTCCGAGTTGCATATTTATTTGGGTGTATCCTATATATTTTTCCCTCTCTTTTCTTTTCTTATTGTTTTCTCTATACTGTTATTGGGTTTTATCTGGTAGTTATGGTTATTTTTTCTAGTGTAATTTGTTATTCTTCGTGTTACCTTATACTTATATATTTTAGTTTGGTTCACTGGGTTGTACACTAATTTATCTTTCTATCCTGCTTCCTCTAACGCTCTGTTATAGCATTTCTCGTTTAGTTTAAACATCTCTTCATTAACCGAGAGTCTATATATGCAGGCAGAAATGTGTCTAACTATGGACTCAGTTATGCACTTGCTGTAATTACTATTGAAGTTTATGTATTTTAGATTGTCGTTGGGTTCGTGGTATTGTTTGAATAAGCCGGTACTTAAATCTAATGAAACATCTCAGAAGTTGACTACAGTATGTTCATCCTCCATTGAGATGGGTAGCCTTATACCTTTGAAGAACTTGAATAATTTTTTTTCCACGGCACAGAGTATGAGCATTTGCATATGCAATCGGGCATACTTTTCTGTGTAGATTCGTTCTGGGTGTTTCAACCAGCTTGTTTCGAAGTGAACTCAAGTGAGTTATTTGTCTATTGGCTAGCGTTCAGGAGGAAGCGAGGGGAAGTTAGTTTGAATCTGAAATCCGATCTGGTTGGAAAATTGCATGGTTGGCCTCAGCTTCACACCCATTGTCTACCGAATTCAGGATTCTATCTAATTAGGTCAAAGATTATTTTTATCGTTTTAACAGGCTTATTTGTGTATTGTAATAAGGGTGAGTGTTTTTATATATATATATATATATATATATATATATATATATATATATGTTTGTGTGTATGTATGTATGTATGTATGTATGTAATGTATATATATGTACGTATGGTTATGGGTAAAGACACCCTCGGTCATGAATGTCCATGGGATTGCCCCTAGAATGTTACCCTCCGAGGAACAAGTTCGAGCAAGGTTGTTTTATGGAAGGCCAGCAATCACCCATGCATACCATCTCCCCTCTCCAGGCCACTGATGATATCCAAGGGAAAAGCAAAGGCCGATACAGCCTGGCACCAGTGACGTTGCAACTCATTTCTACAATGCATATATACATACATGTGCGTGTGTTTGTTACCAACCATTTGGCAACCGATGATGTTTTGTTTACTTTACCTTCTCGTAACTTAGTGGTTCGTCAGAAGAAAGTGCCAGACTTAAGAATTTCCTATTGGGGTCGATTTCTCCGACTAATCTCTTCAAGATGGTGCCCTAGCCTGACCACCGACCAATGACTAACACAAGTAAAAGATAAAAGATTGTGTCACATATCTGACGTTCATATATTTATATACGTGTCCTGCAAATGCTGATGTGTCAGTAAACGAAAACCACAATAGATTTTATAGGGAAGGTCATTATATAATAATCACGCAATATGTATGCACCTAACTTATATTGAATAAACCTTGTATACTGTGATTTATGTTTTATCGTTACAACTCTAATACCATAATAATATTAATATTGTATGTGTATATAATGCTTACTGCAATATATTCTGAAAAAATACACAACGAACTTGGATCAGAAACTACTCAGGCAATGTATGTTGTAACACATATATTAATTTACTGCATCTATGTTAATTTATTGCATCTCATGGGGTTCAGTTGCAGGTTATTTATATTCAAAATGCTATCCTTTTAGACGGTACTGACACTGTGGTATATACATGTATACATGCTTCTATACATGTGTGTGTACATTTATGCGTGTGTTTCTGACTGTTTATTAAAACAAAAGTTGACAGTGTACTCCGAGTTTCATCCCATGCTACTGTTCAGATCTGATTATACATTTTAACTGGCCAATGAAAGTCTATATCAGACAATGTTTGAACTATGAAACATTTTTTTTTACATGTTTTCTAACTCTTATATTACCACACACACACACACTCGCATACATTTTGAACTTGTCGATCGATTTCCCACGACTTCGAAGATAATGTAAAATGTAAATTTCTTCAAGCTATTGTTTTGAATTTACTTATAGAATGTTGTTACATTTCTTCGGTAAAATAATCTCAAGGGTCAAAGCATATGAAAAAGGTTGATTAATTTGGCATGAAATTTATAGACGCTGGTATCAAATTCATTTGAAAACTTATTCAAAATAATTGCTTTCTTCGAAGCTGTAAAGACAAACATAAAATAGAATGTTACATACGTAGATTTAGAATGGAACCAAGTTCTCCTGCTAAAACTAATCAGAGAATAGGTCAAAAGATTATAGTATTTATCTGGAAATACAGAAAGACGCAGAATAGTCGAAATGTGTCTTACTACATGTAGAGAGTTCGAGAGATCGTATCTTTCTGAAAGCAATGAGTTGTTGTAATGTATGTATAGAGTAAAAACCAACTGCAAGATTCACAATGTATGTATATGCTATTAGAATTTAAATTTCTTTAAAATTGAGTTTCTTCAAATTTAAATTTTAAGTTCAGTTTTAATTACGACCAAAAATTATTCCTTATCATATACTAGATCGTTTTCAGATTTGAAAAGATCTATATTTGTCTTTTCATGAAAAAAATAATCTCTTTATAATCTGGAACATAAAAGCGGTGATAAACTTGCCAGAAATAATATCGTAATATAAATATATAACACTTCTCAAAGACAAAATGACGACAATGGACTAAATTAAATGTATGGACCGTTGGATTTAAGAATATGTTTCAATTATATAAAATATGAAAAAAAGAATCAGAACTGAAGAGCCATTTTCCATTGGTACCAAAAATAGTTTATCTGAAATGGTAAGGTATATAATAAAGTGTGCCATTTGTACAGAGAAAAACACTTCAGATGCAAAAATTGAAATTTGCTTTTAATAATGGCATCATATATAGGGTGTTACCCTCTACCAGAAAGTAATAAAAACAACAGAGGAATAATATACTAATATATAACACGTGTACTGGTTTGAGTATATTCACTTTCGTTGACACGGGCACTCGCACACATCGAGAAAGTCTATATGAACACCATCATTTTCGTGGCACAAAATGATGCGGCCCCATATCCTGTGTGATAATTTACGAAACTGTGCTTTGGTGATTGTTGCAAAGGCTAAAAAAACAGCGTCTTTCAACTGTTAGCTATTGTGGTATCGCTCTTGCGAAACTTACTCCTTGATAATAGAAAATTAAAACAATATTTACAGGTGGTGACAAGACATATCGAACCACTCTGTAGTTTAAATTGATTCAAATACTATTTTGTTAATTATATCCTGTCATGTAACTCTATCGTGACATCATCAAACATCACAAGGCAGATTATATTATCGTATATATATGTAGTACTTTGAAAATTTGCAAAAAAGATACCTTAAAGTATCGATATATTTTGCCATCGATTTTTTGCAGATGTCACTCACGCGATATTTGATTAACGGTTCCATTCATACATAGCTAATGGATGCAAATGCAAACCTTCCGTTTAACTATTCAGTGCATTCGTGTTTTGACTAGTGAGCTCTACACCAAGACAGTCCTTGTTTTCTTATATAATTTATGCTATAGGGTCAGATCACTGTTCCATTAACTATAGATGTTCAAACAAACTTTAAATGAATCAGTATCGTAAATTCGTGAGGGCCTGCTTAGAAAGATTTTCATTCTGCCCTTCATTTCACTAGCTCACTAAAGAATTCCTGAGAATAAAATCTAAGATAATTTCAATTTAATAGATTCTACGCCTATAGTATCGACTGTGATACGATTTCCCCTAGGGCTGCTCATATCAATCCAGTTCATATAAAATATGAAAAGGAGAAGGGACAATGTGACCTCTTCCTCCATTCCAGCATGCACTTTGAAACGTATTTCGTGATTCAAATACAAAACCAGCTTGATGCTTTGTACAAATACGACCCCCTACCAAAGTATGCAATATGAAAGGGTTTCAAATTTGTCGCATGTGTTGATAAAGAGCGCATTCAGATCTGAGAGGGATCTGTTTGAAATATATATTGCATTCTCTACCCGATGATGAGATACAACCAACAATAAACCTGCTACTTGTTCCAAGAGGCGAGGTATGGGATCACAGAAGATTTAAATTAACATGATTATCTTTTCTGCTGCGTACTAGTATTGTAGTTTTCTCTATCTGAGTCTATGATAAAGCACTTCATTGCGCATCATTCGGAAAGAAGGGAATATCTTTAATATTGTTTACTTATGATCAATTTTCTTCCTACATTTGTTTACCGCATGAATAGTTCTCTGCATTGAGAGATTACAGCTACAGTAATACGGATATGTTGGAATGCTGCTTGGAAGAATCGCAAGACGGATTCCACAGCGGAGTCGATCGGCGGAAGAACTAGGGCTAGACCAAGAGCGAGGTAGGTGGATAATATACTTAGTCAAAAATGGCAATTCTGTCAGAAATCCTAATGATGGTTTCTTCTCAAAGAATCCTACGCAGGTGTTGCCTGAGACTCTAACACCACGAACATCTCAAACACACTGTGGATGAATAGTTTAAATACAATCTTTGAGACGCTTTGCCTTGTTTGATAGAATGGAAAAAAGGAGAGGGTTTCTCATTTGGGAATCATTTGCAATTGGGCACAAAAACAAGAAAAGTGAAGGAAAGATTAACCAAAGCGTCTCTTCGTGGTTTGTTGAGTTGTAAGTAATAAAATGGAAAATGAATGATAGAAAGTTTGACACATGCGTCAGTAGAAGTACCACTCTACCAGCCTGCATTCACAATAATGATATGGAGGGATTTCCGAAGTTTAAGAAGTACCAAGTGGCAAGAATCAACAAAGTTCTTTAGCAATTTCCGAAAGAATGAAGCTTGCAGCGAAAAAGGCTACTGTCGTAACATTTTTCAGGGGTTGATTGGAATTGTAGCCAAATGCCGTTACATGAGGGTGAGTACATACACATGCACACGTATATAACCATATATATATTATTTTACAAGAAAAGTAATTTAACAGTGACATCGAAGTCACTTTCTATATTTTTGTTTATAGTATGCTAAATATCTATTGTCTCTCGAGAGTTTATCATATATATATTGCATTTCCTGTCTGAGTTTCCAAAGGGGCCAGTTTTCATTCTACTAGAGGGGGTGCAGTTAATAAATGTGTGCCAGTACTTCGACTAGAAGCTACCCTAGAATGAATGATTGCACACACACACACACACACACACACACACACACACATATATATATATATGCAATCATTCATTCTAGGGTAGCTTCTAGTCGGAGTACTGGCACACATTTATTAACTGCACCCCTTCTAGTAGAATGAAAACTGGCCCCTTTGGAAACTCAGACAGGAAATTCAAGATGAGATTGAATTTTGAAGCAAGTTTAGTCTGTCACTCTATTTTTGCCAACTGTCTGCTGCTAATGATGATAGCAGTGACATTCTTGGTTAGAATAATGATGATGATAATGTTAATGATGATGACGATGATTATAATGACAATGAGTATGACGATGTCTGCCATAATGAAAGAGACACTGCTCTCCGGGTTGTCAGACACGTAATGCAGTGCCATTCCGGTACACTAATCTGCCAAAATCTGAACAAAAGCTGAACCATACTGGCATCAAATCAGAAATGCTCCATTGTTCACCAGTAGTCTACACTGAAACAAATTACCTCAAAATACGGACATGCATAGAAATAGCACCCACCCCACTGCCATACACACACACATACATTAGCACATGTGCATAGAACCCCCCTCCCCATAGACACACACAGGCACACACTCATACGCACTCACACGCATACACACACACATATGCACATGCAGACATAGAGAGAAAGACTAAGAGCGGGAGACAGATAAATCGGTATCTTGCTATGTATTCATATATGCATTTGCGTAATTTGCGTGCGTGTTTATGTGTGTGTGTGTGTGTTGCTACTCAGGCCAGACTGAAATTGTCTTCAATTAGAAGGACACAGTCACAGACACCCTCGAACATGCACACGCATTCACTGTGCACATATACATGTATGCGTTTAGTGTAATATATACGTAGCGTATATATATATATATATAT
>NC_068985.1:108775720-108781441 GCF_001194135.2 Octopus bimaculoides
GTGTGTGTGTGTGTGTGTGTGTGTGTGTGTGTGTGTGTGTGTGTGTGTGCACATAAAGAAAAAGAGAAAGAAAGAACAAGAGAGGGGTAGGAGAGGTTAGTACAAATGGACAGACAATTTTTTTTAACGTTTTTGCTTGTCATTGTTTTTGTTGTAGTTGTTCTGGGTGGCACCAATTGTTAGAATGTTTCATTAAATTAGGAATTAGCAGTTATTTATTTCTTGTTACACCTGTAATGAGCGGCAGTTGAGTTAGGCATGTGTCTATGTCAGAGAGAATAAGAGACAAGAGAAGGAGTGAGAGTGATCGAGAAAGAAAAAAGCGGGAAATATAGAGAGGGAGGGAGAACTTTAAACAGTTCAAAGAGAGTAAATAGTTGAGGACATTTAATTACTGCGAGTAATTGCAGTTTTTCCTATATAAGAGGAATCTGCAGTTCTAAGCAGCACCACTAACATTCATTTGATCTTAGCTTGTGGCTCTACACGGCTCTCCAGTTAAGTACACCGTTGAATTTACAACATCATCCAACAAACATCAAACATGCCTTCCTACACTCTCCACTACTTCAACCACCGTGGCCGTGCCGAGATCTGCCGTATGCTGTTCGCAGCTGCAGGTGTGCAGTACAATGACCGAAGGATCGAGTCTTCAGAATGGGACAATATGAGAAGCAGTAAGTGCTTATTTGTTTTCTTTCATTCTTCTTCCCCTACTCGGTCATGCCAAAAGCGAGTGTGTGAGCAATCTCTGATCTATTAATTTCAATTGCTCATCTCTCAAATAACATTTTATTAGCTTAAGAAAATAAAGACACATTAGTGCATTATGTCTGGGAACAGACGAGATGGTCATGGCTGGAATAATTTTGAGTATAGATCTGCTCAGTGAAAACTCATCTGCATTTAAGAAACTGTCTTAACTTTTAATTATTTTTATCTTACTACTGGAGAGTTGGAAAGGCTTTGTAGTAGCTTCCGTACTTACTCTACGGTTTTGAATAACACAGAGACGATTCAAGACCAACATGAACAAAAATACATAAATATATGCCCGGAGCGTGTTGGAAATGTCCGTGTCAAATAACGACGGAGTCAAGCTCGATTTAGTCTGACCTGAAGATGAATAAATGAATACATATCTGAAGAATGCCTTAGCAAAGTTGAAATTTTTGTGTAGAAAATTTACTATTTAGTTGTAAACTGATCTATCGTAGGTTTATATTGTAAAGTAGCTGTCTGATATCTCATCGTATATCTGCTTAAATACCACCGTCTCTTTCTTTTTGTAAGTTAGCCCAGGCAGAAGTGAAATGTTCTTGACATTTGCATCCTTTGAGAGAACAAACAATACCACTATCTATGCAATTGGAAAATATTGATGTCCATCTCCTGACATGCATCATGTGCTATAATGTGAGACAGTATCACTTCATTTGGGTTTTAAGTTGCGCAAGTCCAGATTTGCAAATCAAATGCAACCAACTTCTTCATGTCAATCTTCTACAAATTTAAAAATAGTTCAAGTCTTATAAGCATAACCATAAATAAATTAGTCTTCCCTTTAAACAGGGCGATAGTCTGACTCCCGATCGCTTATCGCCATTGAAACCTAAATCAAACTAGCCTTCGTTTATTTCCCTTAGAATTTTAGAAAAGGAAAAGAAAGGCAAAGAAATGAGATTAAATATAAATAGTGGTTCCCTATAACGTGTTGCTTAAAATCAAAAATTAAAGAAAGAATTGGAGCGATGGTTTTGAATGCAAAGTGCATGATGCCTGAATGTCCTTTAATGTTACGCAATATATATATATATATATATATATATATATATATTTATATATATATACATATATATATATATATGTTGTGAACTTCTAGCATGGAAATAATCTCTCTGATCCCACCTAAATTGTATGGAACTGGGGCGGTCATTATTTGGAAAATTGCCGCCATATTCGTCGCTCAAACTCCGTATAAGTTGATCTTGTTTTTGATAAACTATGATTGACTGAATTGACTATAATTTTCTCAGAAGAAGTATATGGTCTGAGCTAGTTGAAAGTTGTTACCATAATATTTATAGTATTGGGAAAAATATGCTACGTGTAGTTTAATTTTTCACTAATAATTTATTTTTTAGGGAAGCGAGGCAGCTGAATGATTCTGGTAAGCGCCAAGATATTTATAGGCTGGGATATCAAATCCGTTGAATATGTCTCATTGTATTTTGATCCCTAGGGTTTCCATAGGTTAGGTTTGACATATATGTACACTTAAATACACAGGTCTGGGGAAGTTGTTTTTTTTTAATACTGGCAAGTGCACATGCGAGCAAGCTTTTCTCTTCCATAGCCCCGATGTTATTCAACATAAAAGCCTGAGTCTTCGAGCTATTACACTAATGCCAGTGTCGTTGCTGCAGGCTTTGCCAGCAGAACTAACACAGTCGGATAGAGCAAGTAATGTAAATATTTTTTCCGATGCTCTTATGTTGCTGCCAATCCAGTGCCTTGAATTGCTGTATTTTTAGCTATCCCAAAAGGACGAAAGGATGACACGGCATAATGTGTATTCAGACTGAAGAGTGTCAGAACAAATAAGACGTAGGATTCTACCCAACAATCTAATGACTCTGCCAATACACCGTTACCATGTATTCTTAGCAAAACACATTAAGACTAACATATTCTCAGCTATGTCTACCAGCTCGCTTTGGGATATTATTTGCATTAAACTCACAGGCCACTAATGTCTATTCAAGGTGTCACAGACACCAAACACCCTAGCTGAGGCATGATCAGATGTTATTTTAACTCCTGTATCTGTTATGGTATGCCTATAAAATACACACCGCTGTAAATTACTATCACAATTATATAACATGCAGCAGAAACTATAATATCCACATTATTTTTTTAAACCTGCATTGATGTCATTAACGGTTTTATCTTCCTCTCAATCTTTGATGAGATTTTTCTGCATTTAATACTTCTTCCTAATCTATTTAGCCCCCCCCCCACTTTTTTTTTTACTTCGATCCCTACATTTAAGGCTTATTTAAGGCTATATTATACACCAAGATACTTAACAAAGACTGCAAAGAAAATAACCGATAAATATACAGCATTCTTATTGCTTATAGCGATAGCTCTATGTCTAGATTGAATATCGTACACCATAGATACAATGAAGATACATAGAAATGATGTCAATTTCGAACAGTTTTAATGGGAACCAGACACATAGCCCTCTCCCTAAACTAATTTACCAGCATTGTTAGGTGCTACATTGATATCGCCCTCGCGTGCTATAAGTGAGTGTCATACATATTGGAGGTGACGTTTCTCGTCGAAATGCTATTTTGCAAATAAATTGTAATGAGCTTCTTTATACTGCATTCTGATAAGTAAAATGATCAAATCGTATTAGAATTCAATCATGAACACCCGCAAATTTTCTTTTGGTTTAGAAATATCCTATTTAAGCATAAAAGAAAAATAATTTTCAGTAATATTAACATATTCTAATACTTATGCGATAAGACTTCAGATAGTTTATTGTGCCAGACTAAATATATTATTCTCATATGTATACAAGGCATAAATGCTTGACAGTAGATAATTTCAGCTGTAAACCTTCTCAGTTCAAACTACCCTCAGAGCGATTTTCTTAAACATTTTGCCGGTTTTATGAATTTAAAAGGGTATAAACTAGATTTTATTTTGAAACCGCTATAAGAAGAGCAGTTGTATTTTGTCAAAGAAAATCACCGTTAAACGAATTTAAGAGTAGTATATTTTGGGGGGGATATTTTCATTTGCCCCCATATAAGCAAGTGAAGCAAATTAAAAGATAAAAGAAAGGAATTTCTCGATGTTTTTTTATTTACAATTTAATCTAAATATATGGAATGTGAAATTAAAAATGAAACCAATTTTGAGGTAACTGCCAACAAGCTGATTCGAAACCATGATGATGATTGTGCTCGATAGAATGAAAATATAAGTAAACAAAAATAGCTGATATTAAAAAAAAAAAAGAATGATTTCAAGCCTTCTAAAATAGTTTTAGTAGCTGTAATCATGAGGAGTTAAATATAACTACACATACGCAAAATAGAGATAAAGATATTGGGCAGCACAAACAGTAAATGAAAGCATTTATCTGCATTATTCCCTTTCTTTATGTTCAGTTTCAAGTCTCACCAGGATGAAATATGAATTTCATCACTATTTAGAGGTCTGGGAAGAAAATTGTAAATACGGTATATCAGAATCATTTCAATTACCTTCACCCTTACACAGATTTATGGCTTTTTGCCAACGTCAATAAGTGGTGAATGCACACACGATTAGGCATCAGAATAATAAGTTGTGATATCTGTTAATATCGCTTTATATAAAAAGAATTCAAAAATACCTTATCTTTCATACATCCATGCTCGATAAAATTCATTACGAATCAAGTACAGGGATCAATGTATTTGTTCTTACACAGTATTCCGTGAGTAACTTTGTACATCGAATATTGTTATGCGATAAATCCTCCTCCTCCTCGTCACTATTATTATTATTATTAATATTGTTTCTTTGCAGAGATGCCTTGCTCAATGATGCCAATGCTGGAACTGGACAATAGGACCCAGATTCCCCAGAGTATGGCTATGGCCAGATATTTGGCCAGGGAATTCGGTAAGTGAAATTATAATTGATTAAATGAGAATACTTGTGCATAAACGTTAGAGTATCGTTTTGCACGCGTGTGTGTGTGTGTTTGTGTGTGCGTGTGTGTGTGTGTATGTATGCGTGCATATATGTATATACTGTTTTTATAGCATTATATATACTTCGACAACCGATTCCGAAAGCGAATTATTCGACTTTCTCTCGAAAGATTTATACATTCTTATGACGCCTAATGAGAAGGTAAAACGCATGAAAAGAAAGGAGTGTCTTCAACATCCTCGATCTGCATCGACCATCCCGTGCGAGTTCTGCCCATGACTCTTTCACCAAAGACTTGGACATGAAAGTCACTTTCGACACAAGCATCAGCCGAGAAGACTGGATGGAAACTGACGAACCCAATGCACGGATACGAGCTGGAGCCGACGATATATTGATGTCTTTCTGTTTGTTCTCCGGGCATTGCTCGATAACTGGTTTCGGTTAATTCAAAGTCCAGTGACTTAGTGCTGCAGCAAAAAAAATAAAATGATAATAATAATAATAATAATAATACGATTGAATAAGTAAGTACCAGATTGAAGAATAATTAAGACTGAAATAATGAAGACGCTCTCTCGGCATGTCGGCAGCCCAACGACAGAAACAAGTTAAAGAAAAGCACAAGATATAAAAAGAAAGACTTGTATAAAATTGTCTTCAATAAAGAATTAAATGATAATATCGTGATTTTCTGAGATATTAAGTTTGTTTTATTAAATAAACTTTCCAGGATTCCATGGCAGAAGCAACATCGAAATGGCCAGAGTCGACTACATTTCAGACTGTTTCTACGATATTTTGGATGACTACTTGAGGATGTACCAAGATGGCAACTGTAGAATGATGGTAATTATTGAAAATTACAACCTATTAATATCCATCTATTCATTCTCCACTTCATCCATCTATCTATTCAACAACAATATCTTACGCCTCGTCTATCTCTCCCACCTCTCTGAGTATGTGTGCATATATATATATATATATATA
>NC_068985.1:108781544-108792305 GCF_001194135.2 Octopus bimaculoides
TTCGAAACATATGACGAAATAAAAGTATGCAGTTATAATATGCGTTTCATTCCATTCATTAAATATATATATATGTATATATTCGGTTATAATGTCTTACGTTTAAGCTGGTTCCCATACATTTCCCTGAGAAGTTTACATTTTTAACATCGCCGATTCCTATGGATCGCATAAATTGTAATTCTTCGAAACATATGACGAAATAAAAGTATGCAGTTATAATATGCGTTTCATTCCATTCATTAAATATATATATATGTATATATATATATATCAAATGAACGAGGGAAATGGAAAAATTAAAATTAGCAAGAATCTTTATTGAACACAGTGATCGTTTCGATCAATCCTGCATCTGTCCCTTACGGATGGGATACTATACATCTAGTTGCGCTACATTCATCAATACAGGTTGTCTTGTCAGATGTCTGGCGTGAATAAAAGATACATTACTCAATTTACTGAGTTTTGCTTGGCATGTTGTGGTCGCCCGTGGTATGTTGGCTACGCTGACATAGCATGGAATATAAGTGAGATAAATATCATTTAATGTACGCAGAATTTTGAAAAGCGGTATTACTTGATCCATGAGACACAATAATGTGACAGATTATATAGCATATATCGTGGAATGTTCTGTCGTAGACATACTTGACTTGAGAAATGTCTTCCTGTACAACTTAGATGATTTGGATTAAATATGCTACACATTAGTTCATAGCCTCCATCTAATTGTAATCGACATTTTCTGAAATGTTGCCTGTTCTGTCATGCACCAGATGTTAAAGTAACGATGTGATCGCAGAGCAATTTGATATGAAGTGTTTTCCTAAAGAATACGACTCACTTCCCGGTCCTAGAATCGGAACTATGATCTAACACCCAAAACGTTTGATCAAGCGCTATCTATCTATCTATCTATCTATCTATCTATCTATCTATCTATCTATCTATCTATCTATCTATCTATCTATCTATCTATCTATCTATCCATCCATCCATCCATCCATCTTTCTATATAATTTACACAGTTTTAACGTTGCTTTTTGCAGTTCCAGAGATCCAGGGAATCAAATGGATCTGTAAGTTTGCTCTTAATTATTCTTCATTATCAGAATGTCATGTTTTTTTAACATAATAAAATTCCAAAAGTATTCTTGACATACAAGAGTGAGTGTATTTGCATGCACGTGCGTTTGTATGCGTATATATTGCTGGACACTGATGAAGAAAAGTGAAAGATTGCATACGATTTCTAACGCGTGTATTTCATATAAAGTACTGAACACTGTAAGGTTTTTTTTTTACGTATTCTTATATCATGGTTTAAAAATTTTCATAGTCAGTCAGATACTCAAAACAGTGAGTATTATATTATGAATTTAATCCCATAAACTCCAGCTAATGTTACCGAACGGAGTCATGCCGAAGAACCTTCCATTTGTGAATAAATTAACAATTGTTGGCGATCACTGAATGAAACATTATAGCTTGTGCTCTTTGATTCCCGAGGCCTGGCCTGAGCACTGCATCCTGTTTAAGGTTTCACAAATGGTATAATGTTAGTTAAAAGATGTAAAGTTATATACCCAATACATATTGTATGATTTAGTTAGTATCTATACCCGACATATTCGATTTTAAAATTTCAGTCCCACTGCGTGGCACCTTGGGCAAGTGTCTTCTACTATAGCCTCGGGCTGACCAAAGCCTTGTGAGTGGATTTGGTAGACGGAAACTGAAAGAAACCCGTCGTATATATGTATATAGATATATGTGTGTGTTTGTGTGTCTGTGTTTGTCCTCCCACCATCGCTTGACAACCGATGCTGGTGTGTTTACGTCCCCGTAACTTAGCGGTTCGACAGAAGGAATCGATTGAATAAGTACTAGGCTTACAAAGAATAAGTCCTGGGGTCGATTTTCTCGACTAAAGGTGGTGCTCAAATGACTGAAACACGTAAAAGAGTAAAAGAGAGAGAGAGAGAGAGAGAGAGAGAGAGAGAGAGAGAGAGAGAGAGAGATATTACTTACTGAGCTATAACCGCTTCACTGGCTGTTTTAGGTAGTTTGTAATCTACACATAAGTTAAATGACATACTTGAATTATAAGAATATGTCAGTTTCAGGAACAGTCAACAGTAAATGGTAATATTATTTCAAAGGGAAAAGATTAGGTCAATGCCAACAGTTTTTTTTTCAAAGGAAAGTAATTGTTAGAAGATAAGGATATAATTCATGGTTAAATTAATGCCCTTTGATGATGAACTGAAGCAATTAATTCTTTTCAAAAAACATTACTAAAGGAAAATGTTTACTCCTTGTGCATCTAGATTTGTCTTGGAGTTCTTTAGGGTTAAATACGATTTGCTTTGAACTGAATTCTACCACATGATGCTTCAGTGTGTGTCTGTGTCTAAGATTTTTACCCTTGGTCTATATTGTCATGTAACCAAAGTATTTCTAAGATTTTCTTCTTGGAGTTTATTCTGTTATATAAACGAAGTATTTGCCATTCTTATGACGTCAACTATATATGAATGTGTGTGCATGTTTGTGTGTGTATGAATGTATGTATGTATGTGAAACTATAATTTCCTTTATAACTTTTAACAGTCTGAACAACGCATGAGATACAGGGAAACCTGCCGCAGAATCCTTCCCTTCATGGAAAGAACATTGGAAATGCGTAATGGAGGCAGCCAATTCTTTATGGGAGATCAGGTTAGTAACTAACGTTCGTTGCCTGAATTACACTATTCGCTAATCTTCCCCGTTCTTATAAAGACTTACTGACTATTTCACTGTTATAAAATTAATTTGAGTAAGATTGGTTACACTAAGCTCGCAGTGCAAAGTTTCAGAATGCCATTCGGATATTTTCCCTTTCTCATTATCTTCCTGGCACTGCATTTCACCCCTGGACAAAGCTCTGTGCGTGTGTGGGGGGATATTAAACAGATTTCTGAAATACTATAAACCAGATTCTTGAATAGATATCAAATAGATTGTTGGCTGAATATTAAGCATTTTGTACCACGTTGGGTGGAACACTTTGTATTTTGTATGATGGGTCTATTATGGTAGGTAATTTATGTTTCTTAAGAGAGAAGTCCATTGAGATGAAAATGTTCAATGATATGAAGAAACACCTGATAACATTTCTGACGGTTGGGAAGGCGGCGAGGTGACACAATCGTTAGCACCATAGGCAAAATACCTTGCGGTAGTTCATCCGTCTGTAATTTCAGAGGTCGATAAAATAAGTAGCAGTTGAGGAGTGGTGTCGACCTAGTCGACTTAACCCCTACTCAGAAATTGCTGGCTTTATGCCAAAAGTTTTAACTAATATTTCTGATGGTTGGTGTGTGACTGTCCATTCGTTGTAGTAATCTTCACACACATTAATCAGCTATAATGATTTTCAGAAAATGCTGGTACACTATCTCTAAGTATTCACTCACATTTAATCATCGTAAATATTTCTTAGCTCGAGTAGATTTTCTTATTGAGTTTACTACGTAGGTATTCTCTCTGTAGTTCTTTTAATGAATTCTTTTAATGTGTCTCTTCACAATTTATTTCCTCAATATGTATTGTAGCAAGTGAAAATGACTGTTTTATCATTATTTATATACTTTAAATGTTAGCGAATATATATTTAGTGAGGGCTAATATTCTCATCCAAATTACTACAGTCTATCAATTTTCATATCTGGCGATTTAATTAGCTTCGGATAGCACTGACTGTAATATTCCACAGTCAATGCATATATAATATATATTTACATTCGATACATATTGATTAACTTCGCTACATTATACTGAAATTCATACCGAAAATAATGAACGAAATGTGTTAGTAGAAATTAAATAAGGGAGACAGTGAGAGTCTTTTGTTTACATGTTTATAAGCAAGGGTAATACACAAACAATAGTGGAGGCGCAATGGCCCAGTGGTTAAAGCAGCGGACTCGCGGTCATAGGATCGCGGTTTCATTCTCAGACAGGACGTTGTGAGTGTTTATTGAGCGAAAACACCTAAAGCTCCACGAGGCTCCGGCAGGAGATGGTGGCGAACCCTGCAGTACTCTTTCACCACAACTTTCTCTCACTCTTACTTCCTGTTTCTCTTGTGCCTGTAATTCAAAGGGTCAGCCTTGTCACACTGTGTCACGCGGAATATCCCTGAGAACTACGTTAAGGGTACACGTGTCTGTGGAGTGCTCAGCTACTTGCACGTTAATTTCACGAGCAGGCTGTTCTGTTGATCAGAATCAACTGGAACCCTCGACGTGGTAAGCGACGGAGTGCCAACAAACAAACACAAACAATGGCTAAAATTTGAAGATAAGAATTTACTATTTTATACGTGAGCAATATTTCAACAAAATATTATATATTACTGAGCAAACTATTATTCTATATTGTTGCTTCAACCAATGTACAACCACACAATTATTAAATACCTATTTGTAGCGAGCTGACAGAATCGTTTGTGCATCGGACAAGATGCTTATCAGCATTTTGTCCTGTCGGTTGTCAGGATTGACTTTGCTTTTCATCCTATACGTGTCGATAAATTAATTCTGTTAAGTAAGCCTGTTCATTGATGTCCATGTAATCGACTTCACCCCCTCTCAAAATTGCTGGCCTTTTGTCTAGAGTAGAAAGTTGTTATCATTCAGTCACTGCGCTGTTCGATGATTTAGATACTCTCATTCTCTATTCAAAATTATTCAATTTTCACTGAATCACCGAAACATAGAATGTTTTTGTATACCATAAAGAGAAAATAATTATAGCATTTCACTCAGAGCTTTTCGGCGGAATAAAAAAAAGAAAAAAAGAAACGACAAGTTTATAAACATGGCTGATCTAACGACACAAACATTTATTTCATTTTATGAAATTTAATAAAGTAAATGTTAGCGATGACACCCATCATTAGTTTTCAGCAAAAGAGTAGTTGTTATTTTTATCAAGCGCAGCTATAGCTGTGTGGTTACGAGGCTCACTTTGCAACTATGTGAATTCAGGTTTAGTTGCACTTCGCAGCTCCCTGGGCAAATGTGTTCCCCTATAGCTTTCGATTGACCAATGCCTTGTGAGTGAATTTGGTTAACAGAAACTGTATGGAAATGTATCGAAGGTGGAGAGCTAGCAGAAACGTTAGCACGCCGGGTGAAATGCTTAGCGGTATTTCGTCTGCTGCTAGGTTCTGAGTTCAAATTCCACCGAGGTCGACTTTGCCTTTCATCCTTTCGGTGTCGATATATTAAGTACCAGTTACGCACTAGGGTCGATATAATCGACTTAATCCGTTTGTTTGTCCTTGTTTGTCCCCTTTATGTTTAGCTCCTTGTGGGCAATAAAGAAATTAAAAAAACTGTATGGAAGCCTGTCATATATTATATGTGTGTGTGTGTGTATGTGTGTGTGTGAGAGAGAGAGAGAGAGAGAGAGAGAGAGAGAGTGTGTATGTGCAAGCCCATGTTCTAGTGTTTGTCCTCCCATTGCTTGACGACCGATACTGGTTTGGCGGATTTATTTGGACAAATCGACTCTAGTACATATTTTTTAAAGTCTGATACTGGTACTGATTTTATCGGTTCTTTTGCCGAACCGTTAGCTTTCGAGGAAGTAAACAAACCAATATGGCAACAATCTAATGTTAAAAATAAATATTCATATTATAGCAATCATACTATCATGCGATCCAAGGTATAATGATATTATATTATAATACTTTGTTATTCAGATGACAATGGCTGACATGATGTGCTATTGCGCTCTCGAGAACCCACTGATGGAAGAATCATCAATTCTCAGCAGCTACCCCAAACTGATGGCACTGAGAAACCGTGTTATGAACCACCCTAAGATGAGCAACTACCTCCAGAAGAGATGCCGCACCGAATTCTAAACTGCCTTGAGAACACCCGAAGAATACATTCTTTATGATGATGATGATGTTGATCAGTAAAGCAATGCATATATTATTGGATCCCAATCATGTTTACATGGTCTCAGAGAATCTCAGTGTCTATCTACCCTAGTATTTGTCCCTGTTCCGAATGTGTTTCAATGTAAAAATATATATTTGACTGTTTGATTTGCTTTAGA
This sequence comes from Octopus bimaculoides, assembly GCF_001194135.2. Classification (NCBI taxonomy): domain Eukaryota; kingdom Metazoa; phylum Mollusca; class Cephalopoda; order Octopoda; family Octopodidae; genus Octopus; species Octopus bimaculoides. Next base: position 108,787,671 of record NC_068985.1, read on the forward strand.
CAAATTGCAATAAAACATTTAAACCTATATTTTATTGATCTTTTAGTTTTGATTTTTAATCGATTTTAATGTAATGTTACATACTTGAAGACTGATTGATCCTCAGACAGTATCGATCCTCAGACAGAATCGATCCTCAGAACGTCGGAGAATTAATTGCCATGCAGTACTTGTACCAGTAACTTTGTACATTCTGATTTCACATGCAAAAGTGATTCATTTTACTTTTTATTCCTTTTTTCTAGAATTAATAAAATACGTACCAGTTATATACTGGGATAGATTATATCATGTTCCCTTTCTCTCTCTCTCTCTCTCTCGTTTTCTCATTCTCTCATGCTCAGCATCGACTATTCTACGTTTCAAGAAGAATGGAGCAAACTACAAAGCTGAATGGTCCCTCTACGAAACGTATTCTCTGAAATAACCGAGTTATGTAAGTTAATAAGTGTAGTAATGTACAGTCGTATACTTAGTGGTTCCTCCAAAACTTGTTCAGTAAATATGGCGAAGTTTAAAAGGATATAACAGGAGTGAAACATATCTGGGGTTGTTTCCATTATTTGCTGACCTAAAATAATGTCTAATAACAACTAATATTGTAATATTACTTTTCCTTACTGAAACAATTATTTCTAGTGAGCTTTTTCATGTTAACTGCATCAAATAAGCTAATATAATTTCAGCCATAATATTACAATTATTTTCACAAAAAATAAGACCAACAATTATAACAACATACCAAACTAAATATTGAACAATATTACATATAGCACACATTACTTAATAAGTTTAATAATACTTCAACAATTACAGTTATGAATTATTTAATTATCTAAAAACATGAACACATATCCGTAGAATTATATTAATAGTAGAGAGCAATGTACGACTATGTGACTGCTCTGACAAAGTGTCGGTGAACTATAAGCATTAGATCCTAACCACATATATTATCACAAAATATACGAGAGTAGAAAAAAATGAATGATAATTTCATTGCAAATATTTCCTTATATATACTGAAACGCTTTGAACAGCACGGATCTTGCTATAACTTTGTGGAAAGAAGCGATTGCTTAGTGATCTCTTGTGAAAACTGTTTTAATGTTCGCTTTATTCTCATTGAAACGCGAAAAAAAAAACGCAATATCATATATTGATTAGAAACAATAGTTTTTAAAATAAGTAAAAGGTCACTCATTTTTGGATAAAGGATATATCGACTATATCCGTATCTGTACTTGAATCATGCTTTTATTTTTCTTTATCAATCACCTGAAGAATTAAAAGAGAAATTGATGTCGGTGACTTGAGCATAGAAGTAAATAAATAACGTTAGGCATTGTATACACTATTCAATGCATGTTGCCAATAACTTTCGCTTTGATCTTCGAAAATCGTTGAAGTTAAAGGCTGTTTCCTACAGACGTTGCTCTTACCCTGTTTCATAAATGCAATATTAGGTCATTAGCCAAGCACATATTTGACTGCTGAGAATTTGAACGGTTGTTCTAGAATATGAGGATATTAATGAGAGTTCAACACTAGACAAATTAAATAATCGAATGCTAGCTTTTGTCTGCTTGAAAATCCTGTCATGTATAGATGATTTATGTCCTGAATGATTGTTCTACAGACGGGATATTCTGTCGATCAATAAAATTTATGATCAAATGTTCAATCAGGTCTTCAGTTCTACTATTCTGTTCCTCGACGTTGAAAATGTATTGGTGTCAAAATTCACAGCCATTTTCGTTTGCTGTTCAGTTTGACTAAATTTTGATACAGAACATTCCTCGTAGAAGTTCCAGCTAGTTAATCATGATGTTTCTTAAAATCCTAAAAAAAAGTTAGCAAGATTTTTAACTCTGCATTAAGTTTATGGATGGCAAAATATTTCATAATTACGCAACGATTAAAATACAAGGTGAAACGCACATTGTGTTTATATCATTGTGGTTAGAATAATTATTTAAAGTAAACGTACTTAATGCTGTTATAATCTCTTAATATCATGATGTATATATTGGATAGTGCGAACAGTATCTTTATATTTGCTCTTGGTTCAGTTTAGGTCTACAAACGACATAACCCTCAGTCTGTGCGACATATGGATAAAGTAATAAAAGGTTATTTGGATGTCAAATTACACTTGAAATTTTCTGTCTTTATCTGAAGTTATTTTGGTGTCTTGATTGAACATATGATTAAAAAAATAGAAAATTTGAAGTGAATAGATTTCATAACTTGAAATCAATAAAGTATTTATGTAATATCTGATCGAATGATGATGATGATGAAGATGATTATGATGATAATAATGATGATGATGATGATCATGATCATGACGACTATGACGACGACGAGAACGCCGACCAAGTTTATGAACATGATGATGATGACATAAAAATCTCTCAAAGAAGGCTGTTTGAATCAGTCATGGAATAATTGTACGTCACTCGAGTAGCTAAAAATAGTAGTTAAATAAATAAATCATATGCATGCAATACTTGCTGGAAATTTTAAAACCACTCCAGCTTTGATCAATAACAATCATTTTTTGCGTTCAAGACTTATATTTTCAATAGTAAACTTTTGCAATTCCCGAGTGTGTGCTTGCAAATCTTTTCTGAACAAGAAGGTTATTGGGGTATTTTAAACATCAAGATATGCCTGGAAATTACAGTTTTTGCATATACATGTGCAAAAAATTACACATATGATCAACAGTTGCCAGCACATCATATTACAGAATGAAAGCTGCTCAAAATCGTACAGTCATGGGTTCGTTCCTGACGGTGCGTTCTCTCCTTGAGCAAGGCACTTTATTTCATATTGCTCCAATCCACTCACCTGAGTTGTACCTCTATTTCAAATTGCCAGCCACGTCACATTTTGTGTCGCGCTGAATCTCTCTGAGAACTACGTTAAGGGTATGCGTATCTGTGGAGTGCTTAGCCACGTTCATTTCACAAGCAGTCTGTTCCGTTGATCTGATCAACTGGAGCATTAGTCATTGTAACCAATGGCGTGACAGTTGATATATTTCAAAGGAAAGAGGTGCAGGAGAAGAAGACGTGTATTAGTACTTGCTGGAGGGCTGTCGAAAAGGTGTATTTTCTGCAGAAAAGTGGAGCAGGCAGAAACGTGGTGGCAGGTCGTATATTGTATAAGTGAGACTTAATCCCGGGCATTAAAAGAATGAGCAGAAGAGCCTCCAAGGCAGATAAGAAAGAATCTAGATGGCTGTAGCTGAGAGGATGTGATCGGATGGGTCAACAGTATGGTCTTTGGACACAGACCTAGACTTGTACACACTAAGTCGGACCGCTTGGATGACGGTGCATATTGTAAAACCTGAAATACCAACTTCAGGATAAAACACTGATGCTATATTTAAGTATGGCAGCTGCAGATGTATCTAAAATTATATATATGTAGTATACTAAAGTCATATACAATAATAGCTATTGGACAAATCTGCTCTGGGAGAAAAATATGAACAAAGTAATTTTTATGTTGGGTATATTTATACATTTCAATCTAAGTAATATTTGTAGAATATTCAAAACAATGGTTCTGCTAAATGTAAATACAACCAGACTGATTGAGTTATTTGGTACACGAAACAAATTCTGTATTATTGTAGATAGTAGCTCCCCAGTGCATGCGGAAATTTTATTTACCATTAATGAGAAAGGAGACATTTATGGTCAAATACTTTGAAACTTAGAACTTGTCTAGACAGGTAATAAATTTATATTTTACCAAAATATCACTCAAATTTGGCTAAAATTTTAAATGTTTTAATAATAATGGGAGTGCTGGCGTTTTCAGTAAACTAAACACGCCGAACAAATCATATTCTATGAATTCACACAATAAGTGGAGCATCGAGTATATACAAATATTTTACCGAAATTCAACAAGCTACAGATTTCTATTGTAGCAACGTAAATAAATTCCAATGCATATATGCAGATTTGGGAAACTATATATACACTGACATAGACACATAATGAACATACACGTAGTAATTCATATGCGTAGAAAGCTACATTTATATACGTGCATATGCATGTATATAAATCATTTGTATTTAATCATTTGTATGCATTTAAATGCTTTCTGAAATCATTTGTATGTTTTCAAATGCTTTCTGAAATGAACATACATTTCATTCTAATGGATCTCAGGAAGCTATGAGTTGTTGTACAAACACTCAACTGTTACTGCAATGTACCGTACAATGGATAAAGCTATAAGCTAATCAAGCTGATTTCTTAATTCTTGTTCCTTGCTCATTCAATAATTTACATTACGCTCTTTACTCACCCAGTACTTTATTCTATAGCATGTGTAGATTGAGTTCTAACTACTGGCTATTCATGTCGTTATGCCTAAGCAAATTCATTAGTTTATGTAGTCGGGTGTATGTATGAAGAAGTGTGATCTATTCGTTAGAAAGTGGGTGGTGCGTTTCATTTTTGAGCAAAGCACCACATCTGACGTTGTCTAGTCAGCAGTGTGACAGCATGTGGTTTATAAGAACAAATAATAGTCTCATTGATGCAACGATATTGAAAAGCAAATATATATATATATATATTCATATATATATATATATATATA
>NC_068985.1:108792440-108793174 GCF_001194135.2 Octopus bimaculoides
TAGAATTAGAGCTTGAGCAGACAAATTTCGGGTCTTGTGTCAAGAGTAGAAAAGAACATTATTATTAATAGTAGCAGAAAACGGTGAGCTGGCAGAATTGTTGGCACGCTGGACGAAGCACTTACCGGTAATTCGACTGTCGCTACGTTCTGAGTTCAAATTTCGTCGAAGTCGACTTTGCTTTTAATTCTTCTGAGGTCGATGAATTAAGTACCAGTGAAACACTAGGGACGATGTAATCGAGTAGCCACAAAGTTAAGGGCTTGTACCTCCTGTAGAAAGGATTACTATTATTATTATTAGTAGTAGTAGTGTATCTGGCAGTCCTTTCAAGCAGATAAGTATCCAACAGAAAAGAACAAAACATATATCAAAATTTCTTGTTTCTATTCACAGAGTGTTTCTGTTTAGATTGAATACATTTATCAGTAGATGACTGAAGCCTTCCTCTCCAGAATATAGAAGAAAAAAAACAATAAAAAACAAAACTTTAGTGTAATTGGAATCTAGTGATAGTCTGCATCATCCCTATCACAAAAAAGCACATAATACAATAATGAAATAAGATAATTTCTCTGCTGTTGTGCCGTGAGAAGGGGAAATTTCTTAAGTCTCAAGACATTTACTTGCGAGACCTGTGACGGTGACGAAGATAAAGGATTGTGGAGATATACTCGCATTTATCTACGTTTGGGTTTATATATATATATATATATATATATATATATATATAT
>NC_068985.1:108793191-108796240 GCF_001194135.2 Octopus bimaculoides
GCACACACACATATATATATATATATATATATATATATATATATATATATGCGTATGTTTGTGTGTGTTTATATGTGCATAAATATAGACTCATATGTATTCATATTATACGTGAATTTATGTATGCGCGTTGTTATATACATACACATACACACACATACCTACATACATACATACGCACACACACACACACATATGCATATATGTATATGAGGAAAGTAAAAAATTATCCGCACTTTCGCCATAGCATATCATCATTATTATTGTCACACTACCTTCTGCGCATGCGTGCCTGTAGTTGGATCTATTGTTGTTACGTGATCGAAATTTGGGTCCACTAGCAATGTGCACCAAAGAACAAACAGCAGTGATCTCAGAGATGGTAATGGTGAACCTGTTCACCATCACTGTCTCTCGAGTTTCTTGAATCTTCTCACCGGTGTTGGAGTTTGACGGGCGTCGTTCCCCCTCTTCGTGCGGCACTTTTAAACTCCTCTATTCACTCATACAGACTTCTACGCGGCAGTGCACTGCCCCAGTATTGTGTTAAAAGCCTCGGATGAATTTCAGCACCTGACATACATTCCGACCAATGAAATCGAATCATTGCTCTTTGTTCTTCTTTTTGCACATCGCTAGTGGAGTGGCCATGCTTACACTGTAAAGCCAGAAAGAAAAAATGTTGCTATGAGGCTCAAACTTTGATCACGTGACAACAACAGTACCAAATATAAGAGCGCATGCACAGAAAGCGTGAGATTATAATAGAAATATGTTATGGCCTAAGTGCGTTTAATTTTTGCCTATGGTATATTCTGTTAGGAACGGTGATTTGCCAACAGTCCTTCAGCAACAACACACACTGATAAACTCAGTGACTACTACTAAATTCAGGCGACGACAAACAGATAGGATGTTCTTGAAGCCGAGATTTTGAACTTACGGAGACGATATTTACATGTCACCAGAGGAAACAGAACTAGATCGCATAATGCAGAGAAGCGGTTGCATAATCAGGTACGTGCACGCCTGGAGAACTACGTTGCGTGGAAACAATTGAAGTGAATAAAAAATGTCCAATTGTTGACTCCATTTTTTTCAGTTATATATATATATATATATATGTGTGTGTGTGTGTGTGTGTGTGTGTGTGTATGTGTGTGTGTGTGTGTGTGTGTGTGTGTGTGTGTAGATGTAGAAATAGATAAATAGAGAAGTTACATTTTTTTTATTAGCCACACAGGGCTTTACACAGAGAGGACAAATACAATGTGGAGCTTTTCTTTTTGGGAGGAGGAAGGAGAGAGAAAGACAAGATAGATAGATAGATAGATAGATAGATAGATAGATAGATAGATAGATAGATAGATAGATAGATAAATAGATAGATAGAATGATGTATAGATGCATGCATGCATTGATGGCTACATGGATCTTTGTTACAAATCCTAGCATTCCTTTATAGAGGTCGTACAATATCTTTTGGAGATGGACGGAAAGGGGAAAAAATATGAAACAAATCAAACATCTGTTTTCGCTTTTACAATATTTCTCGATATTTCGGGGTTAAAGAATCTCTACAAAACAAAACGAAGATTTCTAAGAAGGTGATATATTTCAGAAAGCTTTTTGTGCAAAAGATATCTCCTCCCCGCCGTCTTCTCCTACTGTTGATAAAATAGTTTTATCCTTGAAAAATTGAGGGCTAAGATATGACTATAAACTACAGTTTTATTCTGTTTTATTTCTGTTTCTATTCCTTTATCTCCAACTTGCATTGTACTGGCTTTCTACAACAACGTTAATAATTTTATCTCTCTCCTGTAATACTTCATACATGTATTTGCACGTGCCTGCATATATATATATATATATATATATATATATATATATATATATATATATATATATATATATATATATATACATACATACATGTATGTATGTATGTATGTATGTATATATGTGTGTGTTGGAATATTTGGAAATAAAATTCATATGTATGTATAACTTACACACATATACACGTACACACGAGCGCGCACGCACACCCACACACCCATATACATTTCTATGTATGAACACATTCTTTCACATTATCAAGATATTCTTTAAAAATATTCTACTGAAGTGCCATTAACTCACTAGGTAAGCACTTAAATATTGGAAGCTTCACTAGAGTATTGTTGTAAATTTTGTATCTCCACAAATTTTGTAAACGTTAAAGGTTTTCAAACATGGCGCTTTATCTATATATATCTTCAAATTATTTGTTTGAACGTAAGTTTGTTTCTTTATCTACAGGAAACTTCCAAAGGTAAATGATGCAGCTTCTTTATCTCTGTTTCTTACGGAGCACCGTGAGAATCAGAAACTTTCTGTTCTTTGCCATATCAATATCTGATTTATCTTATTTACTTGCTAATATATATCGTTGATAATCCCGATTCAACCACGCACATAAACACACGGATGAGCACATACAGAAATGCATATATATATATATATGTGTGTGTGTGTGTGTGTGTGTGTGTGTGTGTGTGTATGTATGTATATATATATATGTATGTATGTGTATATATATATATATATATACATTCATATATATATATACATATATATATATATATATATATATATATATGTGTGTGTGTGTGTGTGTGTGTGTGTGTGTGTGTGTGTGTGTATACGCAGGCGCAGCAGAGTGGTAAGGAGCTTGCTTCCCAAAGATATTGTACCGTGTTCAGTCCCACTGCGAGGCAGCTTGGGCATCTGTCTCTTACTAGAGCAAAACCTTCTGAATGGATATATATGGATAATATATACATGTATATGTAAATATCTACGTCTTTGTGTGTGCGTCTTTGTGATTGTGTTTATTCCCCACCACCGGCAAAAGTGACATGGAATTAATACCGGACTTTTAAAAAAGTAACTCCTGGGGTCACTTTTGATTGGCTAAAACCATTTAAGGCGGTGTCTCAGCATGGCCGCAGTCAACTGACTGAAATAAATAACAGAAGAAAAAAAAAAAAAAAAAAAAAAAAAA
>NC_068985.1:108796302-108796937 GCF_001194135.2 Octopus bimaculoides
TATATATATATATATATATATATATATATATATGTATATACATACATACCCTTCAGACTGACTCTCAAAGCACCCTACCGCTGACCACCTCAACTACGCCCATGCAAAAATACAACTGCACAAAAGATGACCACCACCGTTACCTTAGCTGCTGAATTCTTGCTACAACATTTATAGACACAAAGATCACTAACATATACACATATAAACAGTTTATACCACACACAACACACGCACACATACACACACACACAAACACACACACATATATACACATGCTATTATACATACGCGTGCGCACATACCCATACATACACACATGCCTCCTTTTCTTACACTCTCTTATCTTAGAAAGAACTTTTTCTTTGTGCATCCCCTTCCCATCATTCCAAAATCTAACTACATGTGGAGTGTGGGCGATTTTTCCCCTCCGTCTTCCCATTCTCTTGGACTTACCTCTGTGTCTCCTGTTTCTGAAGTAGAGTTTTGCTCGAAACGTAATCACCCGTTCTTTCCTTCCCTGAGCGTCTAATTAATATTTTGCATGTACCACGTACTCGCGCTGTTTCTTTTCTTGTGTTTTTCTTCGCTGATATATATATATATATATATATATATATATATATATATATATA
>NC_068985.1:108797457-108802514 GCF_001194135.2 Octopus bimaculoides
GATGAGGCACGGAACCGAGAGAGACAAAGTGGTGGCGTGCGTTGCTTGGCGAAAGCCAAGGAAGGAAAGGATTATTGACCGGAAGCATGTGACCATGCCGGTGTAAGGGGAAGAGAGAGAGTGGTAGAGGGAGAAAGAGAGGGAGGAAGTAGAAGAATAGGTGAGCAACGAGAGGAAAAGAGAAAGAGAGGAAATACGAGGGGGAAAAGGAGATACGTAGTAGTAACATAGGAAAAACAAGAGGGGTAAGGCGAGATACGTAGTAGTACAGAGGAAGAACGCAGCTCAGGCGTAGCTGGCTGTTAAGAAGTATTCTTCTCAACCACACGGTTCCAGATTCAGTCTCACAGCGTAGCAACTTGGGCAGGTGTCTTCTACTATAGCCTCGAGTCGACCAAATCATTTTGAGTGGATTTGGTAGACGAAAACTGAAAGAAGCCTGTCGTATATATATTGGGTCATCCCGTAAATAATGCGGTGTTTTCAATTGCATCAAATAAAAGTCAGAGGTGCGGCAGGATAAACTACCTGCATTAACTTGTTATAAAAGCAGGTAGTGATTTTACCTTCTGTACTTATTCCTAGTTTTGAAGAGAGCAGTTCGATTTTAACAGTTATTTTTCGAAGCTATAATTGAAGTGACAAAGGAGCATATTCGGCATATTTTACGTTATGAGTTCAATAAAGGCAATGCAACGGAAAGTGCGAGGAATATTAATGCAGTATATATGGATCGGACATTAAGTGTAAGCCAATATCAACGGTGTTTCTAGAAATTCCAAGCCGGAAACTACAGCCTAGAAGACAAGCCTCATCCTGGAAGATCTGTAGAGCTCAACGAGGACGTCCTGCAAACCATTCATTGACACCTGCGTGCCATCGGAAAAGTCAGCAAGTTGGGTCAATGGGTTTCTCACAAACTTTCCGAGTCTAATCGCGTGCACGGAGTGGAAGTGTATTCTTCTTTGCTGTCACGTCTCACAATTAACTTTTTTTGGCTCCATTAGTGACTGGTGACAAGAAACGGGTTCTCTATAAAAATGTCAAGCGCCGAAAACAGTAGATAGGGAAAGGAGAAACCAGGCGCCCCATGATAAAGAAGATCTTCACCTACATAAATTGTCGTTGTTGTTATTATTATTATCATTATTAAATTTATTATTATTATTATTATTATCTATCTATTTATTTATTTATTACTATTATTATTTCAATAGCGTTGTGCTGGTTTTATCGTTGAACACATGCGAATCGACCACCTTTACGAAGAAGCTGGCGATTTCGAACCCTTTAATTTTGTGTGTGTATAATGATGAGAAATATTCAAGAATAGTAGCTTGAAATAAGAACATCAGAATTTGAAACTAATAGTTGTCCTGAAATTAATGACCGTAACAAATTCTTTTGAGTGTCATCGGCAACTGTATGTAGAATCTTGTTATATTCTATACGTATATACGACTGAGAATCAATGCTCCTCATGATAGTTAATCAGGGCCCCAGACAAAATTCTCTTTCCTTGCATCCATTTGTTACGTCTTTGTTGATGAATATGGTCTGTGGGCTCTAAAGTGTCTTCTGATGTGATTTCCTATCAGCGTTGATTCCTATATACTTCTTCAAGTTACAGACATTCACAGGCAATGGGTGTCCATGCTCGGACGTGTCACTACACTAGTCTTGTATATTTCAAATGCTTCAGAACTCTGACTACTGTCAAACGTATATAATTGCCTTAACTGTGAACGTAGTAGTGCTTTCTACTAGACCTATGATTTACTAAGGAATTACCAAGGATTACATCACTCTTATTGTCTGATATCGTATCAGGCGCCATCCCAGAATTCAGAAGTCCCTATGCTATTGCGAAATAATCGTTGACGTACGGTTGGTTTTATTCGTCCTTTTAACAGATATTGCTTTTGTTCAGATCGGTTTCTGACAAAACTCTTCAATTAGCAAGTCTAGTAGGGGAACTGACTGTCTGAACATACACTAGTGGTACCAGCCTATCTGACAAAATTCTCTATGGATATAAATTCTATATAGATGCATATAAAGATTGTGAATGCCAAAGTAAATTTAAGTTTTATTACTTTGAAACAGTTTTACCAAGGTCGAAATCTACAATATCTATTGATGATAATGAGTTTAAATATGCGTGTATTCCATGTAAGTAAGGTTAAGGTAGAACATGCCACCAAGATTTGGTTTCTCTTGAGGAATTGCCAATCCCAAAACATAAGATTCTTCTTTCTCTCACCAGCAACGATCGCATTGAAAGTCATGAACTTCAATGTACAAAGTTTGCTAACGCAAACCAATATGCACATAATCCATCATTTTTTTTTATAGATAATTATCATTAATTTCGTGAAGTTTCACTATGAAGAACTCAAATGCTATAAATAATCAATACATAAATTCGCCGTTACTCACTTCCAAAAATGCGTGCTCATCACCTTTTTCATCACCAATATAAATTATTAACTATCTACAAATATCGAGCTTAGTGATACTGAAAAGCGATTAGTTAATGATTTCATAGTAAAATGTGCTAAAGCTGCTTTAAGAAGAGCTCAATTACCTGAACGGAAAATATTCATGTTTAGACACTAAAATCAGATAATTAGACTACAACCCAGTACATAAAATATTTAGAGGTAGATGAAACAGATATGAGACAGGTAACAGGAATATAGGTATCATAATTAAAAACATGTTCTAGAGAAGACTAAGGTTGTTATGATATTAAGACTAAACCGAATGCCCGAAATGCAATTATACATCGGCTCCTCCAAACACGACAATATTAATTAGTACGATAAATTAGAAATGAAGCAAAGTGATGAGAAGACTAAAAGATTAAGTGACTCCTTAAGATTATGCAGATAGGGGATACTTAATACGTGAAACACAGATAGAGAAATATATAGAATTGGTTAAATAATTTTCAGATGCAAAGAAAATTAAACTGATTAGAATAAGACAAAATACCTAGTACTCTATTTTGTATTTTGTCCCCTCTGTGTCCAGCCCTGTGTGGCTAATAAAAAAACATATGTGTGTGTTTGTTTGTTTGTGTGTGTGTGTTTCTGTGTATTTTGTGTGTGTGTATGTGTAAGCATATATACACGTATGTATGTGATTGTATACATACATACAAACATATATATATACATATATACATGCATACATACATATATATATACATATATATATATATATATAATAGAAAACAAAAATTAATTACAGCTAAAGCGAAAATGTAATATCTAATTAACATCAAACAACACTGAGACTCACCTGGAAAGGAGAAATTTTCCATTTTCAGTATCCTGACAAAGTGGATACACAAAAACGCTAACTTATATGAAAGATTATAAGAGATAAGAAGAAAAACTCTTGAACGAATAATATACGAAAATACTGTCGATTTTTTTGCTGTCTAATCACACAAATGTGCTATAAATAAATCATTTTGCGAACAAAACTGACATAAAATACTGACTATGATAAATAGATCTCACTATTTGTTTCTGACTAGTTTCTACGAAGACAAAATATATCTGTTATAGTCACCAAGTAAATAACTATATGAATTAATCGATGGCAAGATACTTGGGCATGAACACTGAGAACACCTCGTTTAAGTACAAACCAAATCTCGAATAGGGCAACGATGGTTCGTAACTTACATGGGTATAACTATAAATCAATTTCTAATACAGACACAAAGCGTAAAATTTGAGGAGGCTGGAATGATTTTTGTGAGAGAGAATGTTCAGCAAGTTAACAATAGAAAGCACCCCAGAAAGGCTTAATATTGTGTAGGATAAAAACAAAAGAGGGCCACATATTTGGTGCGGAGGGAAACATCGATTATATTTACGAAATAATTGATTGGTAGGCGACGAGATGGCGAATTGTTAGCACGTCGGACAAAGTGTTTAGGAGCACTTCTCTCGAATCTTCAATCGCTCATCCCTACGAGGTCGACAATATAAAGCACCAGTCAATTCCTGGAAGGTGATGTAACCAGATTGTCCCTTCCCCATTAAAATCACTAAACTAAAATCTGCAACGGATCGGCGTCCACGTCCGACGAATATTGAGATCTCGATCATGTATACGCCAGGGAAACCAAGTAGACGGCCCTATGTATCCTAGTTCCCAAAAGAAATTAATTTATGTATTATTCTATTGGCATCACTCATGAAAGCTAACATCGAACACGACGAAATTTGAACACAAAACATAAACCGGCATGATAATCTATCAACCGATTCTAACAAACAACTGAACAAAATCGCTTTCTAAGTTATTTATCATAATTATCTGCCGAGCGAAACATTTCTTTTTCTTAAACAAAATAAAAACAATCCCACCCATTAATATTTTTTTATCCGTCTTTGTTGATAACATTGAATGATCGTGTTTTGGCTTTCTTTTTATTTAGTTATCTACAAGGTGTTCCGAAAGCCTTGACACTAGTTTTAAATATTGTTTTAATTTTCTATTATGAAGGAGAGTTTCGCAAGAGCGATACCAGAATACCTAACAGTTGAAGGACGCTGTTTCGGCAACCATTGCAATAATCAGCAAAGCGCAGCTTCGTAAAATATCACACAGGACATGGCGCCACATCATTTTGTGTCAGGAAAATGATGGTGTTTATACAGACCTTCTCCATGTGTGACAGTGTCCATGTCAATGAAAGTGAATATGCTAAAACCAGTACATGTGTTTGATATTATTTTATTGTTCCTTTATTGCTATTATTACGGCTCGGTAGGTGTGACAAGACTTTAGGACCACCGTATATGTTTAATGTATTAATGCATTTAATGTCTGGTTCAGTTATTTATTTGTATTACATCTACCTTCAAATTTACTTAACAAGCTGAAATTTTTCCGAAGTCTACATCCATCCTAGAAAAAATTGGTAACCATGATTTTAGCAGAGAGAAATAAATTTAGAGAATGGAGAATAAAAAAAGCAAACAATGGGTGAGAGAACGATATGTATATATATATATATATATATATATATATAT
>NC_068985.1:108803393-108803818 GCF_001194135.2 Octopus bimaculoides
TATATATATATATATATATATATATATATATATATATATATATGCACATACATATATTCATTTATACATATACATACATATACACACATATAGTTTACTAGATCTGTATACTCTCCACTACTTCAACCATCGTGGCCGTGCTGAGATCTGTCGCATGCTGTTTGCAGCGGCTGGTGTCCAGTACATATATGACTTATTTGAATGTAAATGTAGACACACACATATGTATATATATGTGTGTGTGTGTGTGTGTGTGTGTGTGCGTGCGTGAGTTTGTGTATGTGTGTGTGTGTGCGTGTATGTATGTGTGCGCATTTAATAGACGCTTGTGTACCCACAGATATATGTATGCGTGAATACACATACACGCGCACACACATCCACACACCCGCACAGACATGCACACCCACGCACACACACACACG
>NC_068985.1:108803828-108806328 GCF_001194135.2 Octopus bimaculoides
TATATATATATATATATATATATACATATACATATTGTGTATGATTTGTCTTTTCGTGCCATGTACTGGCGTGTGTGCATGCTTGTTTGTGCGCGTGTGTACTGAGTGTACATACGAATGAGGATGTGAGTGAGGACATTAAAAGTACATTTAAACTAGTTCGCCAGAGATATCTATTAGGTTCTTTTGAAATTGTCATCGCTCCAATTAAATGCTGAATCATTACCGGTGTCTCATACTTCTGTACCAGTATTGTAAAGAGTACGCTGAGGACATTTGGCAATCATGTATAATTTTCAACGGCTATATATACTCGATGGCTGGTCGAAATCTCAGTAACCAGTTAGCCATCTACACAGCTAGAAGTCAACTGTTATAACTCAGGTCTTTCCCTGTACAGAGTTACGTTACACTCTTCAACAACAACCAACAACAAAACATGCCTTCCTATACTCTCCACTACTTCAACCATCGTGGCCGTGCTGAGATCTGTCGCATGCTGTTTGCAGCGGCTGGTGTCCAGTACAATGATCGCAGGATCGAATCATCCGAATGGAACAACATGAGAAGCCGTAAGAATAATTCTACTTATTTATCATTATCATCATCACCATCATCAATGTCATTATTACTATTACTATTATTATCATCATTATTATTATTATCATTATTAAGGTGGTGAGCTGACAAAATTGCTAGCAGGACGGGGAGAATGCTTGGCATCATGTTACTCGTCTTCATGTTCCAAGTTCAATTGGCACCGAATTCGAATTTGCCTTTTACCCATTGGGGTCGATAAAATAAGTCCCATTTGAACAATGAAGTCGATGTAATCGACACATTCCTTCCCCACAAATGGCTGCCTTTATAGACAAATTTTAAACCATTATTATTATAATTATTATTATTATTGTTATTATTATTATTATTATTATTATTATTATTATTATTATTATTATTATTATTATTATTACTACTACTACTACTACTACTACTTTAAGGCGGTGAGCTGGCAGAATTGTTAGCACGCCGAGTGAAATGCTTATCGGTATTTCGCCTGCCACTACGTTCTGAGTTCAAATTCCACCGAGGTCGCCTTTGCCTTTCATCCTTCGGTGTCGATAATAAAGTACTAGCTGAGTACTGGGGTCTATATGATCTACAATCCACCTCCCACAAAATCCAGGCGTTTTGTGCCTAGTTTAGGAAAGATTATAATTATTATTACTTTTATAAAGGCAATATAGTGTCAGAGAAGCGAGAAGGCTGGAAAACTATTTTCTAGCTTGTGTTTCGGCTTTTGGCGTTTTTACTTCAAATACCGCAAAGTTCAACTTTGTTTTTAATGTCTTTAATGTTGATAAAAGGGAGAGCAAATGAAGTGCTGCGTCAGTAGTACCGATCGGACATTCATCCTAAAAACTGCTCTCCTTCTGCCAAAGTTAGAAACCATGAATGGCGCTCTGACGGAATCGTTAGCGCTTCGGACAAATTGCTAAGCTGATTGTTTTGTGGCTCCATCCGCTCTGAGTTCAAATCCTATTAAAATGAACTTTGTGTTTTCCTTGGTTGGACTCGCCAAAATAAAGAACTCGTCACGTACTGCGTTCGACGCGATCAACTAACGTCTTCCATCAAAATTGCTGACCCTCTGCTAGAAACCACTATAACGGTGTGAGCTTGTAAAATCGATAGAACATCGGTAAAAATACTTTGTAGTATTGGTATCGGTATTTGGAATCCCATCGAGGACCACTTTGTTTTTAAATTCATGATGAATTCGATAAGATTATGCCCCTTTAAATACTGTAGCCGATGGAATCAAGACCCCGAAAAGCTCCTGCCTCGTGCCTTATTTAGAAACTATTATAAGAATTCTCATTTCATCGATTACAAAAGAGAAGAGTCGGAAATATTGCATTGCAGTCTATAGTTACCTCCCTTTACATTCTGATTTTGATTTGAAACATTTCAGTGTCAACTTCTCGTTTCATACCGCTGTGTCTTACAAAATGTAATACCAGTCAAATACCGGAGTCTATTGAGTCGACACCAGTACTTGATTGATATTACAGAATTCACTTTCAATAGCGTTGTTTCATACCATCGTTAGAACGATGGAAAAACTGATTGCTGTATGTAGCTACGCGTCCTTATTTCTGCGTTCGTATATTTTTAAGGTTACTTATTTATTTAATTTATCAGGTATCAATACAATACATATGTATATTAAATTGGGATATAATTAACTATCCCCTCTATAAAGAATTTGCCATAAACATTTTGCAATTCCGGACCAATTCTGTATTTTCTGGCTTTCTAGAGACAGTCCTAATATATACATAAAATATAAAATAAATCATAAAAAGTAAAGACCTAAATTGCATTTAACTGATTCAAATTAATACATTTCCAAAGCAGAGTTTGTTTGATATTTATCAATCCACATAACATTCTTAAAATATATCATACTGTGTACCATATATACTGGATAAAGTTT
>NC_068985.1:108810428-108811088 GCF_001194135.2 Octopus bimaculoides
TTATCAGTGCAGCAGAATGGTGTTGTTCTAAAGTGTGAAATCCCTTCAAAGACATGTTTTAAAATACGATATACTTCAGTATGTATGTATGTAAGTATGTATGAATGTATGTATGTAAGTGACTGTATATTTTAAACGGAATTGTATATTGAAATATTTGAGAGCATCGACCCAAAATAGATTTTATTGTGCGTTGTAAGATTAGATGCAACTACCCTTTCATGTTTCTTATGCCAAAAGACCAGTTTAATCAGTTGATATGATATTAAATTTAAACTTCCTCTATGAGGAAATATTCCATCATTAATTAGCACACTTTTACCATGCAACCATATTTCACACTACTATTTGAAATTACAGGTTTATTAAAGACGTACAGCCTGAGAGTGTTGCGTGTTGCCATATCTTTCGAACGACAAAATAAATAAATACATAAAAAATTTAAATATTTCTTATCAGAAATGTATAATTTACAAGACTGCCTCCAGAAATTCAAATATCAGAGCCCCTTGCGGAAGGCAATACCTATTTCGTGAATCACTGGCTTCAGATTGTAAGACTAGTGGTTTTGATTAATACTTATAAAGAAATTCACAAAGCACAACTTACAATCTAATCAAGATCACCTCACATGTATATATATATATATATATATATATA
>NC_068985.1:108811098-108811831 GCF_001194135.2 Octopus bimaculoides
TATATATATATATATATATATATATATATATATATATACCCTTAGACATACATACGAGCATATATTTATATATAAAATGACTAAATGAATAGATATTTGAAAATATTTATATAGATATTCTTATTAATTATTATCATTAGTAAAATGAATAACAACAATAATATATGTAGCCAACAAGCAAAAGCCAATAAATGGCAAATCCTAAATTTTATAATTAATTTAAAATCATAATAAGACACACGTGGTACAAGCATTCTTGTGAAAATCAGATTCGAAAAATTCTTCTAGAAAACCACTAATCACTGGAAAAATAACAAGTACAACAGGAACAGTGCTACGAGTAAAGAAATTAACTTAGCATCTCGGCAGAAAGCCGTAGAATGAGGAAATAGATATTTCTGGATCAACTGATTTCAAATTTTGAAAGCTTATCTCCCTTAATTCTCATCAGCAGGTCTCACTATCTACCTCATTAATCGGTATATTCTTACTACCTCTGAAGATATTTATCTTATAATGATTTTAATTTTATAAATTAATTATTTAAAGAATACTGAATCAAAACAGCTGCGCGAGACGTTGTCATATTTCACAATTAATAAATAATTTTATTAATTACCTCTAAATTTTCTCCTTATCCGTTACACACACACACACACACACTGACACACATATATATATATATGTGTGTGTGTGTGTGTATATATATGTATATATATATATATATATATAT
>NC_068985.1:108812205-108815223 GCF_001194135.2 Octopus bimaculoides
GATGGTTGTACATTTATAGATTTTATTAATATGTCACATGTTTTTATAAATCATATATTAGCCCTTGCATCTACTCTAACAGATTCTTCAGATTTGTATATATATATATATATATATATTTATATATATATATATATATGCAGAAACACATGGTGTCCGTATATATTTATAACCTTGTCTCATTGAAATATTTGACGATATGTCAAGTGAGCGATCAAGTGTTTTTACGGCTTTTTCTATAAGCTTTGAATATGTTTGTATGTGTGTATGTATGTGTGAGTGTATGTGTGTATATGTGTGTGCATATATGTGTGAGGGTGTTGAGTTCGCTCACGTGCTCATAAGTATGTGTATGTACACTGTGTAATTCCATATTTCGCCCGAAATTCTTGACCCTTGTGTCAGTAAAGTAGCTTCGCGTTTTCCATACACTACAAGTATTATTATAAATATAAATACTATTATAAATATTCTGTATATTTTTATCCTTTATATGAACAATCATAGTAATGCATATATGTATGTATGTGTGTGTATCACATCATTTCTATATTATTTTCTGTTTCAGTTTCAGAGATCAAGAGACATGAATACCTCAGTAAGTACGCTAATATTCTACTTTGTACACCAGCCCTTCGTTTGCAGGAAGAGACTCGCATGATTTGGTTCGTCAGTAATATCAGTTTGAAATTATGAAACAAAGGAACAGGTTCGAGGGAGGGACATGCCGAATCGAGTACCTAACTGGTACCTATTTTGTCAACCCCGAAGGGGTGAGAGGTGAAATGGACCTCCGCGTAATTTGAACTCCAAACGTACGGACGGTCAAATGCCACTAAGGATTTTTCCCGGCGTGCTAAAATTTCCACTAGCTTTCCGCCTTGCTCGTCACTAATATTGATACGAATTGTTCTGGAATAATTCACATTTAAGTGCGTACTATTCTGAACTGCATTCAGCCGATACAATTCCAACTACTTCTACGGCTGATTTGCTTGTACGGCTGATAACTCACTTATCTACTAATAAATATATATATATTAAAGTTTTTTTTATGTTCAGTTATTATAAAAACAATTTTACATTAATTTGAAGGGTTACTCTATACTTTCCTAGAGTAGAAATTTATTTCTAAGCAAAAATATCATTAGCAGTGACTTAGAATTTTCTGCCAGTTAACCTTTCGTCGAACAACAGTCCAACAATGGCTTATCTAGCCGAAACTTTGAAGTCTCTGTCAACAATATTCTTTTTAAAGATCATATGTATATACCTCCTTTGGCAGTTATATATACTTACCAAGTAGTTGTATATTTCCTATATATTTTTTCTTATTGGTTAATTTCTGTTGTTTATTTTAAATATATAGTTACATCATAATATATATGTCAATCCCTTGAAGAGTTCATAACTGGTTAATCGTTCCAGTATTTACTGTAACCTAATTGAATATAATGTCCTTTAGAAATTATTTTTGACATAATATAACCTCATGGTTAACTGAGTACCAAGTGGTTGGGAAAACAAAAACTCTTGCAGATAATGAGTGCATGAAAGCTAAGGGTCTGTTTTGTCATTCGCCTCATATATTTAGCTACCTTTTTGCTAAGTGGATTTCAGTATTTAATATCTCTGTCTCCTTTCCTTAAAATCTTTCTATTTAGGCAAGAGAAGGAGAAAATTTGGGGTAGAGGTATAAGTTTGGTTCTCGAAACTACGCTTATGTGACAGAAATACGAAATATATTGAGAGAAGCATGACGCACATTGTGTCCTGTGTTTTATTTACCTCTTTAGATGTAAGCACATATAAAATAAGCGTGCACAGAAAGTGTTGAATATTAACGCTAGTGCTTTATCATATAAGAGGACTGAAAATTTTAATCAAGATCTCACTTTGCTTAATTGTCTATCAGATATAGGCAATAACATATTACTTGCGAATTATACCGTTCATAGCTACGGTAATATTTATGAAGGGTGCTGAAGTCTTCCTGCTTTTATGGGTGTCGAGAAAGGCCTAGTTGCAGGCCCAAACTTCGAAGTTCATTAACAGGGCTAAGAAAAACTTAAGGACCGATACAATAGATGCATGAATCTGAGAGAGTATTATGTTGAATAATATCATAATTGACAGATCCTCCTGTATTTTCTTATACCCAATTACAGGAACTTTTCAGCACATCTTCGTATATTACATAAATCATTTTGACTAAACCCAGTGTTTTGTATGCATTAATAAGATTATATATAGATATTTCATCCATAATAATTATATCTAATTCTGATAGTTTCCTTCACACATTACCTATTACAACATGTGGATGAGAAAATAAATCGATATACCGGATAGACAAAGTAATCCACTTGAACATTTCTTTCTTTCGATTTGTCTCGTTTCTTTCTTTCATTTCATTTCTTTCTTCCTTTCTCTCATTTCGTTTCCTACCTTCCTTTCTTAATTTCTTTCATTTCATTTCTTTTCTTCCTTTCCATTCTTAATTTCGTTCGTTCGTTCGTTCGTTCCTTCGTTCATTCCTTCCTTCCTCCCGCCCTATTTCTTTTTACTTTTCTTTCTTTCTTATTTTCTTTCTTTCTTTCTTATTTTCTTTCTGATTTTCTTATTTTATTATAGTCTGAACAACGAATGAGATACAGGGAGACCTGCCGCAGAATTCTTCCCTTCATGGAAAGGACATTGGATATGCACAATGGCGGCAGCCAATTCTTCTTGGGAGATCAGGTAAGTAAAAATTAGTTTAGAAATATTTTTCCCGGGCAAAACCAAGGCAGCATATCTATCTAATATGTATACACATTTAGTAGGATACGCAGATGGCTATTTAAATTTAATGTTATTTCAATTACGTTCAACGAATTTTTTACAACTCGGGAAGCATTCAAGAAAACCAGTGGGTGTATTATTAACTGATTTTCATAGCTACACATTATTCACACACACACACACACATACACACACACATACACACACATGCATATATATATATATGTCTGTGTG
>NC_068985.1:108815532-108821373 GCF_001194135.2 Octopus bimaculoides
ATATATATATATATATATATATATATATATATACTCACTTTACTTACATATATATAGATAGATATGTATTTTTGTATCGCACTTTTTCAGATGACCATGGCTGATATGATGTGCTACTGCGCTCTTGAAAACCCATTGATGGATGAACCATCCATGCTCACCAGCTACCCCAAACTGATGGCACTGAGGAACCGTGTTATGAATCACTCTAAGATGTCCAACTACCTGAAGAGACGCTGCCGTACCGACTTCTAAGTTGAAGGCGCTCTGTCTGGACCCTAAACACAACTATATCAAAGAATGGAACTGAAGATTTTCGATATTCTTAAGACTGACGCCAACTGCACAGATACCCATACATAAATATATATATACAAATATGTGTATGTTTTCATATACTTTATATAGATATATAAAACAGTATTGGAAAGTATATTACAAAAAAATCTAAACGTTTGAACTTTATTTAAAATAAAGAAACATTCAGAAAATAGTAATAATGAATTTATCAGTTTGCGTTTTATTTTGATGCTGAAAATAAAATCCATTGCATAACTCAACTGTTTATTTTATCTTATTTTTATATTAAAATTTTATTTTTATTTAACATAATTCTTTGAAATGTTAGTATCACAGCGGAATTTATAAGAGAGGAAAAGGGGAAGAAACTGCCCTTTACATGGGCAAGAAGAGACCTCTGGTCATTTTTACTGTAAGTCTTGCTATTATGCCATGTAAAGTATGTTTGGGGACACCAGAAGAAACATTCGCAATTATGTTTCAACATTATATTTAATGCCGTATTTGACGGTCTCTGATAGTTTCGGAGAGACATCATTCTGGAAATTGGCACTCTTGATACAGAGTTCCTCAAGAGTAAAATAGATCCACGAAATACCGATTGATCAGTATATATCGGATTTTGAGACCAGTGTTTTAAATATACTACTTATCGTAACAAGTGTTCTTACCGATATTCGAACAACTAACCTTTCCATTCACTCGCCGTGCATCTTGGATCGTTTTTCTATTGTTTCAATTATTACAGTTCTTAAGCTGGGGACCTGGCAAAATTGTTAACCCATCAGACAAAATGCTTAACGATATTTCTACCAGATCTTTATGTTCTGACTTCAAATTCCGACAAGACCAACGTTGCTTTTTATCCTTCAGTGTTGATAAATTGGTACCAGTTGAACCTTGTGCCGAAATTTGAATTCAAATATCACCGATATTCATCTAAGCTGGAGACAGGAAATCTAGTCCTAGGCCACCGTGTTTTTTTTCTATTTTTTGCTTATATCGTTAAATCCTCAGCGTAACTTCATACTAGCTGGCATATAATCAACTTGAATTCAATCGACAGCTTTGCTCTTCGTTCGACACACCAACCGAATAATTCGACTGAAGATGCAAAATTTTCCTATCTTTCTATCATCACTTTAGCGCGAGAACTAAGTTATATTTCCAACTAAGTACACTAATTACTACTACATATAGCCAGTAACCAACCAACAAACTACCTTTCCAGAATTGTTCTTTCATGTGTCTCTTATAATTAGATTGCATACCCACATCGTTTTCCTGTACACTTGATATATATCATGTCTCATCGTTTGATGAAAAACAGACGGATATTGGCACGGCATCAAATCCCGATAAACATACAATGTTTTAGAAACTAGTGACACAAGATATTGTTCTTAAATATACTCATACTCTGTGATATAATTATGGAGGACGGAAATGCACACATACACACATATACGCACATTTATTTCAACGAGCTTAATGATCTATAAGTCAAAGTATGATGAGCAGTTTACATTACACTTTCAGTTTACAGCTGCTAACATAAGAGAAGTATTCTCATGCCGATATGTTTGTTTACATGTAGATGCTAAATACCATCGTAAGAATGAATTATTAAGGCAGAGTAACTAGCATGGTGTCAGCAACATGGGATCCCTCAATGTTTCCTTATTTAGTTTAGGAAACCACTGTGATACATATGCCCTTCTACAATATGTCTCATTTGAATAGGAGAAGTTGAATCACATTAACAGATGATGGCGTGGTGCGTATTTCGAATCCTAGAAGCGTAATCTACAAAAAGCACTCTATTGGGAAAAATCTCTAATACTACGCTGAAATGTGACAATACAAGAACAACCACAACATTAAGAACAATTTCACCAACATAAATTTATGTCGGGTACTTCAAAGCTCCCCAGGGATTGTGGAAGGAAACCATTGTAAACATGTGACCCATCCAAAATATCTAAGATGCTTACTGTCACCATCCCTGTCAAGTTTTTCATTTGTAAGTGTAATGCCACAGCTCAGGCAAACGTTGCAGTCTATCATTCTTGTAGAAAATCACGCACCGGTTGAAAGTGGATCGTACTTAAACTAAACAGCGAAACCCTTTCATGCGTACCGTACGAACTATGAAGTATCCCTTCATGCTATGCAAAAGCAAAGGGGATCAATTTTTGTGAATCATTCTTTCTTAGACTTCTCAAGCATGACTCTTTTACGAAAAATTCGTAACAGGAAAATCTCTATATTTTCTCCCTACTTCTCATCTATCTCCAAATTTTCGACATTGGCAAATGTCCTCTAAAACTGACCCTCTCTCAACGAAAACATTTAGGCTCACAACTATGTGCACATACATACCAAATGTGCAATAGGCCGGGTGCTTCAAGCCACTAAGACAACAGTCCTAGCAATCTCATTCACTCCTGTTCCGCTGCAGAAACGTTCCTTCGGATTTGCCCGAATAACAGAATGGGAGCTACTAACAACTGATTTGACCAGCAACTTATATTTATCTCCAACTTTAATGACCATTAAAATAGTTTTCTTTAAAGCCAGATCTACGGGATTTCTCAAAGATTACTATAATATGTCACGCCTAGTGTGTTTCGATCTCAAGAAATTTGGCGGAAGCAGTTTTGTTCTCAATATGAACAAAGCTTGTGAAAACTGCTCGCATACAGGATTTAATCACTCTTTTTCTTCTTGGACTAGTAGTTTCCTGTCACTATATCAGGGTGTACTAATGAAAATCTTTCTGACGCATGATATTTCAAATTTCGCTTTGCTGTTCTCGGTGGATGTTTTTTCATTCATACTCTTCCAAATATACACCAACGACCTATTTGACGTCATTTCCTACATCAGTCACCCCTGGACTTCTAGATGGATGATTCCAGCTTTCATACTCCAGTAATCATTTGCCTCCTTGTTTCATCCATATATGACCTTGATATCTCACTAAAATCTACATTTATCCTTAAAATTCACTCCATAATTGCCCACGGGCAATATGGCGTAGTGGTTAAGAGCGCTGGCTATTAACCCCAAGATTCCGAGTTCGATTCCAGGCAGTGACCTTAATAATAATAATAATAATAATAATAATAACAATAACAACAACATCAACAACAACATCAAAAAATACCTTAGGAATGAGAACCCAGGTTTAAAATTTCCTCAAGACACCTGATGAAGGCTGGAGGGTATATCAGCCGAAACGTTGTGTTAACAACAAACAAGATGCTGACAAATATCCGTCAAATATCCACACGAAGTACTGTGCCTACATCTAGGCTAGTGCTGCTACTACACAGTAAGATTTTCTGAAAATCTTGTAAAGAAAGGTCACCCAACTGGTTGGCATGAAATGACTCGCAAAAACATTGTTGGCTAACAGACGTGTTGGACACATTCTCTACTACTGCTTTCACCACACCTATATTAGATTCTGTTCTTCAGAGCATTTTAATCACACACTCTACATAGCATCTCCTCTTCTCTAATCCAAAACGTCCCAATAATCATAATACACAATTTTAACTGTAGAACTTCTGCCACCAAGAATTTCTTCCTATAATATGGTCTTTCTGCAACCGTTAGTTTACATCTTTTTAAGCGGTACCAATTTTACGATCACGGCATCAATACCAACACTGTATCGCTGTATCTCCGAAAATCATCACGCCAAACTAACAATTAAATATAACGATACTAACACTTTAAAGGTAACAATTAAACAAGATTATTCTGCGGTTTGTTATTTGTACTGAAATTTTATTTAAGTCTCAGCTACTAATACCTCATCTGAACGCTCAACATTAAGAACGAAGAATCACTTATTGCAATCAATGATTAGATTAAAGATATGAAAAAGGGTTGTTTAGCATAGAATCTCTGTGTATTGATACTGAAACAGCAAATTTATTCATGAATAAACAAGAACTAAATAATGAATCATACTTACACGCGTGCGTACCGAAAAGAATCAATTTTATGAAAGAACGATATCGGTAAAGTTTATTCGTTGATTTCGGAGGTAAGAAGTCTCCAGACTAAGTTAAGTCATTTGTTCACCGTTTCAAACATCCAAGAACAGATAAGAGACTCCTAAAAGCTACACTTCCAGTCATCGCGGAGAGCAAATAATATTTTCTATTATAGGCACAAGGGGACAAGTCGATCACATAGGACCCAGTGTCTCACTAGTGCTTAAAATATCGACCCCAGAAAGGATGAACGATAGAGTCGACCTAGGCGGAATTTGAACTCAGAACGTAGCGGCAAACGAAATAACATTAAGCATTTTGTCCGTCGTGCCAACGATTCAGTCAGCTCGTCGCAAAGGATGAAAGCAAAGTCGACCTCGGAGGAATTTGAACTGAGAACGTAAAGACAGACGAAATACTGTTAAGGATTTCACCCGGCTTGCTAGCGTTCTTATATCTTTACTGCCCACAAGAGGCTGCACACAGATGGCACAAACAAAAACAGACAAACGGATTAAGTCAATTAAATCACTGGTACTTATTCAATCGTTCCCAAAAGGATGAAAGGCAAAGTCGACGGAATTTGAACTTAGAACGTCGTGGCAGACGAAATATCACTAAGCATTTCACCCGGCGTGCTAGCGTTTCTACCAGCTCGCCGCCTTAGAAAGCGTTTATATTTAGGACTGATGTTTGGCCAACACAAAATTGTATGCATATGTTACATACGTACGTTACAAGACAATCATTGGAACAATGGGATGTATAGTTGGAGTATTAATCGTATTGCAATATCAAAATACTCACATGCCATGTCCAGTAGAGAAATCTAATGTTGTCTATCTGTACGTCTATTCGGTTAGATCCAACTTTATATTACATAATAATATAATAAATATGTATACACATTAAAATATTTGCAGAATCCAGACAATGTTCTTGTCAAACATAGACACATCAATATAGTCTCAGTAAGATTAAAATAATTATACGAAAGTCAAGTATGGGCTTCTGTCTAAATATAATTAATAATACAGAGTTGTCATGTATATACCACAGAACTAAGCAAATGTTGTAAACGTTTTGTGTCACAAGTGTGGAACACAACAAAAGAAAAATATGTACTAGAAATATATAAATGAAAAGAACAATAATAGAAAACTGCTTGTTTCGTTTTATAGGATGACATATAAAAGCTTATATGCATATTGGTTTCTAATCTTGACACTAGTCCAGCAACTTTGTTGGAAAGGGGTAAGTCGATTAAATCGACTACAGCGCTCGACTACCACATATTCTATCAACCCCGAAAAGACGAAAGGCAAAGTCGACCTCGGCAGAATTTGATCTGAGAGCGTAATGTCGGACTAAATGCTGCTATGAATTTTGCCCGGCGTGCTAACGACTCCGCTAGCTCTCTGCCCCATAAGTTTATATACATATTATTTGTACATAATTAAGTAGATGCGCACAACACACACTTAAATACAAGCACACACACACACACACACACACACACACACACACACAC
>NC_068985.1:108822988-108824514 GCF_001194135.2 Octopus bimaculoides
CAGCGCTCGACTACCACATATTCTATCAACCCCGAAAAGACGAAAGGCAAAGTCGACCTCGGCGGAATTTGAACTCAGAACGTGCTAAGACCCCCTTCGGACTGACCATGGGATTGCACCTAGAAAGTTACCCTCCCAGGCACTAGTCCGGGCAAGGTTGTTTATGGAAGACCAGTAGTCGCCCATGCATACCGGCCTCCCTTCTCCACGCCACCAGTGTTATCCAAGGGAAAGGCAAAGGCTCATACAGTTTGGCACCTGTGACGTCGCAACTCATTTCTACAGTTGAGTGAACTGCAGCAACTTGAAATAAAGTGTCTTGCTCAAGAACACAACACGCAGCCCGGTCCGGGATTCGAACTCACAACTCCACGATCGTAAGCTCGACCGCTCTAACCACTGAGCCATGGGCCTTCACAGAAGGCACAGAACTCAGAACGTAAAGACAGACAAAATACTGCTAAGGATTTCGCCCGGCGTGCTAACGTTCTTCCTGCTAGTCACCTTAGCTGTCTTTGAGAAATATTGTAAGATATCGATGCCTTAACATTCTGATTTCACAACCTGACCACGTCAAATTTACCAATGGTTCTTCCGTTCCGGATTCGAAAAAAAAAAAAAGAAAAACAATTGTTAAACACTGCTATTAGCTTACTTGGCTGTTTTCCCCACTAAATGTGTGTGTGTGCGTGCGCGCGCGCGTGTGTGCGTGTGTGCGTTCGAAATGATTTTGCGAAACATCATTTCTAAGATACGGTGTAGTAAGGGGTTTCGTTTCAGGTGGACGAATCATATTGATTAATTTTAACATAAAAAGTTCACTTAGTGCTTAATGACGTATTAGTTTTCATTCACTCACTAACTGGCACCTATCCATCGGTAGTCCGGCTAAGGCCGCTCTGTTAATAAGATAGTTGGGTACTAACAGTGCAGCAACAACTACAACAAATACAGCAACAATAGTCATAGTAGTGAAAAGAGTAATTAACACATTCAAATAGTTATAATTAAAGCGTTAAGAGATACAACGGGTATGCTTGTTTCTCCGTGGTCATTCGAACTTTTTAGTTGTAGTAGCCAAATCTCCCTCAAATGGGCCCATTGACATCTTGAAAAAGAGAACGATGTAGATAATTTAGTTCCACACACCCTTGAACAAACTGGATCATCGCAGTTGGAATCGATTAGGTTCCGATTCGATTAGGGTTTATCTTATACTTAACGACAGTGACAACCACGCCAACAACCTGAATATTAATTTCACCAGCAATTGTAACAATTACAAGGGTAGGTTTTAAACAGGGGAGTGGGGGTGGAATAATACCAAATGAGATAGAACTCTACGTGGTTCCAGCTTGTTAGAAATAACAGCCGTATCTCTTTAAAATGCAATTGCGAAATCTTAAGAAAAATAAAGGAGGCCGTGGTGTATTTCTTGATATAGGAAAAAAAACACAACAAAACAAGCAAAGTTGTTAAGCTTTTGACTTCAGTTTACTTAATGAAACTTAAACACCACCACCACA
>NC_068985.1:108824928-108825972 GCF_001194135.2 Octopus bimaculoides
CACCACCACCACCACCACCACCACCAACAACAACAACAACAACAACAAGTACCACTACCACCACCACCACTACTACTACTTTAATGTTTAGAAGAAAATTTGTATTAGCAATTACTACAGTAGTGCTACATACATAATTAAGCAGATCCCGATCATTCGAGATGGATTTTCTAAGGGCACATTTTTGTGTGTCTTTTTCCCTGAAGTGTAAGCATTAGTCTTCAATAAATGCAAGCATTTCTTTTTCTGAGTTTCAAAACCATATTTGGGTTTGATGCATCTCTTGTACTCTATGTACCGCTTTTAATCGGAATATTCTTGAACTCGATTTTCTCTCGAAGTTTCGGAGTACATCTTACTAGCTATATCGAAACACCAACATTATCAACACGAATGACTAACAACAGCTGCAAATTCACTAGTAACACTAATAACAAGACCACCATCACCACCATGACAGCCTTTATCATCAACAGCACCATCGCTATCACCATTACCACCAACGTTCATTCATATCACCAATACCACCACTAACACCAATATTACGAACAATACAACCAGCGCCACTACCATCACTACAACGTCGACCACCACACCTACTACTATTGCATATACGACGACCATTACAGGGACTCACCACAATTATTACTGCCAGCCTTTGATTAATATGTACAATAATCAGGGCCGGTATGCTTTTTTTAAAAATCATATGTATGCTCAATCAGAGCTGACCTGGAGTGAATCTGCAACAGCAAGAACATAATTAGAATAAAAACAACATTTCCAACAATACCCAATGACCGATGAACTAACGAGAAATTTGCCCCAGGAATTTGAGATATGGGCAAAATTTCGCACATATTTCAGTTTGAAAGCAGTTACCTCCCCTACTAACGAATTCTTTTTCATCCAATAAAGAATACTCTTGAAGTCACGTGAAGGCTAAAACTTTATTAATTCTTTCGAATTTTTGTCCATAGCCTTGTGAATGGATTTGGTAGATGGAAACATAAAAGAAGTCCGTCGTATATATATATATATATA
>NC_068985.1:108825982-108832351 GCF_001194135.2 Octopus bimaculoides
TATATATATAAGCAATGTTAATTCTCTAAATGAGGTATTAACAGTAACTGCACGATAAAGTGAAGTATATTGCCACTTAAATGTGGCTGACCCCTAAGGGTGGATGTTACTGTTGCTTTTATCCCCCTTCTGTGTGTGTTTTTGTGTTTGTGTTCGTTTCCCGCCACCGCTTGACAACCGTGTCGGAGTACTTACGTCCACACAACTTAGCCGTTCGGCATAACAAGATCGATAGAATACGTATCAGGTTTAAAGAAGAAAAAAAGCAAAGTGTTGGGGTCGATTCATTCAACTAAGACCTTTCAAAGCGACGCCCCAGAATGGCCGCAGTTTAGTGAGTGAAACAAGTAAAACAGAGGATCTGTGCTTGTATGTACGCATGAATGTATGTATATATGCTTGTTTGTATGTATTTGTATGCATATGTATGTGTATGTGTAAAGTAAGAAACACTGAGGCAGAAAGAGGGTGAGAAAGTGTTTATTTAGTCTATTCCAGTATCCACTTATCCTGAAGTTTTCCCCAGAATTAGTCAGTTCCCGAGACAAGAAAAAGCAGTTTTACTGTTTACATGTCAAGGAAATTTCAGACAAATAGGCAACTAAATAATCATATATAAGCTACTGCAATTTACCATCGTGTTAAGTACTTTTCTCTTATTTGTCTAAATCTACAAATATGTGTATGTACTTCAGTATGCATATGTGTGAATTTATGTTCAGTGTAAATCAGCTAATATATACTGTATATGTAAAATGTGTGTTGTGCAATCCAAAAGATATATGTGTGTTAGTATGTGTATGTGTATGTATAACTTGAATGTATGTATTTTTAAAATATATACACTGTACATGTGATTTTATATTGAAAATAGACACAAATGTGCTTTATAGAGAACTTCCAACTTCATCTAAGCATGCTATTTCCCTGAGTGTACTCAATAATCAATGAGAAAAAACATTTAGAAAATTTACATGAAAGAGAGAATGTGACATTAAAAAGAGAGGAATATATAGAGATGAACGTTCATATAATTGATAAATATAAGCAGTTAACAAACTGCAAGTTAAAAAAGGACGTAATATAGACTTGAAACATAAAAGAAGTGGATTACCCTCAAATTACACGCATATTTTAACATTAACTACTCAAATTCTAATGTTTCATTGAAGGATAGTGTCTACATAATGTACATTTGGAAAATAAATATTGTAGTTTCTTCTTCTGTGATCGGTTGTGTTTTTATGTCATGGTTATTTGAATTATTATTTTCTTATTAGTGTATACTAGAGTTTTCCTGGTGATGGTGGTTAATATCGAATAGTTTACATTAAGTATCATTCGGTTAAACCTTTATTCATGTTATGCCTGGGGTATAATTGTATTTTACAAGATTGAGGAAGATTTATCATGTCAGGGTGCTTTTATTTATTGAAAATGGTAGATTAAACCGCATTAACTTACTGTATGTGAGTATGTAGTTAAAGATTCCTTTCAAATTGGTCGATGCCAATGCTCTCTCTCTGTATGAATTTATGTATGTTTATATCCTGCATACTGCCTGTTGAAGAATAATACTTCGTTATAAGAGATTGTGGAGATACATTCTCTTACTTAGATGACCAGCAGTCATACCTACCGAAGTGTTATGACTGTCGATGAAAGAGTTGACGGTTCGAAAACCGTTACACAAAATGGTCCAGTTTGGTACCCACAACCTGCATCTTTCGGGAGAAAGAAACATATACTACAGAAATGCTTTCAGGAATATACAACCAGAATATGCTCTGCAAGGTGGAAGGATATGGAATCACCAATCACAGATTAATAATTCATGTAAATGAACTGAATACACGAACTAGTTGTAGAATATTGAGGACGCAAAAATGGGACATAAAATTCTATTAAGTTAAATGAAATGAATGGAGTAAAAACAATATATGCAGCTAACGGGTAT
Organism: Octopus bimaculoides; assembly: GCF_001194135.2. NCBI lineage: Eukaryota > Metazoa > Mollusca > Cephalopoda > Octopoda > Octopodidae > Octopus > Octopus bimaculoides. Next base: position 108,827,940 of record NC_068985.1, read on the forward strand.
TGATCTTATTGAGCTGCTTGAGAAGCTCGCCAGATGTCACCTCAGAGGGCCCAGTCTCCTTTGCCATAGCCCGCTAATCTCTGGATAATCGTAATTGGTAGATAGTAACAAATTAATTGATCCCCTGCGAAAGGAACTAATGACCCCAGTTTGACAAAGAGGTAAACGGTATCATACAAGTCAAAATATGATGAAGAAATTGTTCCCCGGTGAGATACTCTGTAGCCCCTATGGACATCAGCTGGAAATGGTAAAGCATGTTGGCACTGCAAGACCACACTGCTTTCAAAGGTAATTGTTGCGAGTGAGTTGGTAACGTTAGTTATCTTGTACACATTTGAGCATGATGAGGAATTTTAACGTGCATCTCAGTAGTAGCATTATTTTCCACGTATCTTTCATGCTTCAAATACCAACCAAACTTGTAAGGTCTAGAAACGTCAAAACAGACTCTTAATTATTCCTCTATATTTCTCTCGAAGCTGCCTGCGAATGAATAACATATCGGTGTTCCTTTTGAATTTGAACACCAAACTATCTGGTCAGAAGTATTTTTATTTCAAGAAATTTTCCCGCGATAAAGTGCAGCGTTGATTCCCAAACCGGTAGATACATAAATCCAGAAGACATAGAAACCCTTTCTTCGGATCGAGTTGGATGGCGAGTAAAAATGTGGAGTGGAGTGAAAGCGTTTGAAGAGGCCAGAATAATGCATGCAAGACTCAAGTGAGATTTAATGAAGAATGTTACGATCGAGAAGGTGAATCACAATGACATTTTGTGTACACAGCTTATGACAGATCATACCTTTGTTTTGCTGGGCTCAAATCTCATTTACGAACCTATGGAAAACGAACTTCCACCAACTATTTTGCCTATATGACTGTGCACAACTTTCAATGAAATGTATGTCAGAAGGTCTTCAAATCTAACGGAGGCCTCAAAAGATATTTTAAGATCCACAAAGATCAAAGCTTAACTGCAGCACTTTGTGGTCCAAATCGGAGATGCAATCTACGTAGGTGTCTTATCAAAACATTGTCTTGTTTAAAAAGCTACATCAGATGCCATGATGGTTCTCAGGTGTAGGTACAGGAAGTGAGGAAACTCTGCATAGGAGCAGACAATCACCATGTATGTATGTATGTATGTATGTATGTATGTATGTATGTATGAATGTATGTATTATGTATGTATGTATGTGTATACGCGTATGCACGAATGCGTGCATACATGCAAGTGTGTGTCTTATCATCTGCGTATGTCACCTCCCACCACAGATTGACAATTGATTTTGGATTGTTTATGTCTCCATAATTTAGCTGTTTGGCCCTAAGATACCGGAAAATGGCAGTCTGGTAAAGAACATTAGTACTAGGGTCGATAAAAGATAAGAAATATAAATTTGTACATAAACACACTCACACTCACAACATTTGATGGATAGATAGATACCTATATACATACATACATTCATACATGTCACGAAGCACCCGCTGTGAAGCAGTGGTGTGGGTGGTTGTTCGAACGCAGACACGAATGCATACACACTCATATGTCTATGTATGTATGTATGTATGTATGTATGTATGTATGTATTCTATTATCCCTTTAAACTTCTACTTGTTTCAGTCACTGGTCTGTGGTCATGCTGGAGCACTATCTATATATGCGAGGAGTTTCTTTCAGTTTCTGTCTGCTCACGATTCTTTGGACGACGCCAAGCTATAAAATGTTGTTGGACAGCAAAATTCTAAGCACACGGCAACGCTTCCACCTATATACAGACATAAATACATACATACATACATACATACATACATACATTCGTATATACATACATAATGTATGCATACATACGTATGTACATACATACATTACATACATATAAATGTTTGTGTGTGCATTCTTTTTTCTTTCTTTTCTTTTCATTTGTTTCAATCATTTCACTGCGGCCATGCTGGAGCACCGCCTTTAGTCGAATAAATTGACCCCAGGACTGTTTCTTTGGTAGTACCGCTAAGTTACGGGATGTAAACATACCAACATCGGTTCTCAAGCGATGGTGGGGGGAAAACACAGACAGACAGACATACACACACACACACACATACGAGAAGCTTCCGTCTACCAAATCCATTCACAAGTCTTTGGTCGGCGCAAGGCTATAGTAGAAGACACATGCCCAACCTACCACGCAGTGGCACTGAACCCGGAACCATGTGGTTGGTGAGCAAGCTACTTACCATTCAAACACTCCTGCGCCTATAATATTCATGTATGTATATATGTGTATATTTGTTTTAATTTCTGTCAGAGAATGAGGCGTCTGGGTACGTGGTTGTACATGTGTATGTATGTGTACGTGTGCGTGTGTATGTATATCTACCTGTGAATATATGTATGTATGTATTTATTTTTTTACATATTTACGTACCTATGTATGTTCGTATGCGTGTGAATAATGAACATATTTTGCAGTAAAACACATTCTCACACACATAATATATACATAAATGTTCAGACACATACATGTAGGCACACTCACACGCACAGAAATATACACACACACAGATGTATATTATTATACACTCATATATACAATTGTATATATATGTATGTATGTGTGTATGTATTTATATATTTATATATATACATGCATATATATACACACCTATATATGCATATATATAAAATAAATAAATAAATATATATATATATATATATATATATATGCACACATATATGTATATATGTGTATATGTGTGTATATAAATAATAATATATATATGTATGTGTGTATGCTTCTCTTCTCTCTCAGATGTATATATATATATATATATATATATATATATATATATATACATACACACACACACACACATTTATTTTGGCATGTATACCCAAACGCTTGCACATACACACAACACACAAACTAAAACTAGAGCATATTGCTATACAGGACATTTACTAACATTAATTATAACAATGTAACTGGCTAACACACCGGATGTTGTATGAAGACAATGAATTTGGAAAAGAATGAACGGTTCTATAGTATTTTGGAAACAATGGACAATGCTGTAGATTATATTCCTCACCCATAGTTCTTCTTTTAATTAATAGAACATTGAAAAATCACGTTGGTTTTTGTGCTTCTAATGACCATGGCGATACTTCAGGACAATTGACAATCATGTGTAATTTTCTTCTTTATATTACCCACAACTGAGAATAAGAATCACACGTAAGATTCTTATTCAAATTCCAAAAAAAATCAAAGCTATAAAAAGCGGTAGTTTGAAATTCTTTGCAGTTCCTGTATTGTCTCCAATACACAAAGTAACACACGACAAATTCTTATTCTTGGTAAAACTACCAAAAACAAACAACCAAACCAAACATGCCTTCCTACACTCTCCACTACTTCAACCACCGTGGCCGTGCTGAGATCTGCCGTATGCTCTTTGCAGCAGCTGGTGTCCAGTACAATGACCGTAGGATCGATTCTTCAGAATGGAGTGGTATGAGAAATCGTAAGTGAATTTTTGTTTTCTGTTGTTATATATATTGTTAATAGTGGAGGCGCAATGGCCCAGTGGTTAGGGCAGTGGACTCGCGGTCATAGTATCGCGGTTTCGATTCCCAGACCTGGCGTTGTGAGTGTTTATTGAGCGAAAACACCTAAGACTCCACAAGACTCCGGCAGGGGATGGTGGAGAACCCTGCTGTACTCTTTCACCAAAACTTTCTCTCACACTTACTTCCTGTTTCTGTTGTACCTGTAATTCAAAGGTACACTGTGTGACACTGAATATCCCCGAGAACTACGTTAAGGGTACACGTGTCTGTGGAGTGCTCAGCCACTTGCACGTTAATTTCACGTGCAGGTTGTACCGTTGATCGGATCAACTGGAACCCTCGACGTCGTAAGCGACGGTGTGCCAACAATATATTGTTAATAAAGCATCTCAAATGTCGTACATAATTCCTCAAACGTTAGTAAACAGAGTTTTGGGTGCGTTCAATATAAACAGAAGTTGGAATTGTTCATTATAAGGAAAGACGGATATGGCAAAGTCTAAAGCACCTCAGATATCTGACTAACTAGCAGAAATTTGATGGACTTTATATTCAAGTATTGCTATCAAGATAACGCCTAACTCTTATTTGCTCAGTTTAGCCGTCTTCTAGTAGGTTGGATTAATTGTGTGTTATAGTTTTACATTGCAACAGACGTGCTATGAAATTCCGAAGTAATTTCGTTAGCACTACAGTTTAACCTTGCGTAGATTATAATCTGGCTATATATGTGTGGACTCTCTCTATCTCTATCTCTCTCTCTCTCTCTCTCTCTCTCTCTCTCTATTCTCTCTCTCTCTCTCTATTCTCTCTCCCTCTCTATTTCTCTC
>NC_068985.1:108832457-108836174 GCF_001194135.2 Octopus bimaculoides
ACACACACACACACACACACACACACACACACACACACACACACACACACATATATATATATATATATATATATATTATATACATGATAGTCATTACGTATCATACTTAATATACGCACGCTGTCGATAAGTCTGTTACTGCAGCATTTCTCTTCAAATGACAATTTCATATCGACTTGCTGTACTAAAAACAGTAAACAGCAGAGAATTAGGATGAAAGAAGAGAATTAGGATGAAACAGCTGCTAGCGAGAGTTGAGATACATTTTTGAGCCTTTTATATAGCACATACTTCCTGCTAGATACATGTTCGGACGATAATTCGTTATCTCGCATATAGGAGATATACTGATGTTGCGAATAGCCGCCCAGTTGATTAAATCCTGGTATACACTACTGAAGCAATATTTCATCAAAGTAACCATCTACGTATCATACTCAATGTATACACACTACCGATAAACTCGTTCCAGCACTATTTGTCATGGGATAAACAGCTCTTATGAACTTGCTGAGTTAAAAACACAATAATTATTAGAGGGAGATGAAAACGTATACCAGCAGCGGCTAGTAAGACGGTCATTTCAACAGATTTTAACGTGATGTAGTTATACGATATGGAGATAAAATTTGTAACCATGTCTCAATGGGTTACAGATCTCACTACCACTATTATCAAGAATTACTTTGCTAAAATATAAAGAGATTTGTTATAACTGATTGTGGATTATACTGAGAAAAGTTAGTAACAATCAATACGATTTATTTGGTCACTCGATAATAATTATTAAGTCTGGAAATCATTTTGAAAATGTTGCTTGTTAAAAGTCAATCTTATAATGATTCTCTTCTTGACAATCAATTGGTCAATAACAATTACACACTGTTTAGGTTCTCGATATTTTATCTAGCATTTTGTTTACTCTGTCTTTATAATTGTTCTTACATCCGTACTCCAGTTTAATCCTCGAATAGAACTATGATCACACTACATTCAGGCCGTTAGAATCCACTTCCATTTTTGTTCCAAGGATTACATTTTCCAGTCTGTCCCACCTTAAGTTTCATGTGATTAAATGGGGTATTTGGCTGTTACTGCTTTGTGGCTGAGTGACTGCACAAAAGCCCCGAATGGTCAAGAAGAGGTCATTTCCTTGGCTTGCTATTTATTCACTTTGTTGAAACTAAGAAGTAAGAAGTAATTCTTTAAAATTTCTGGCTTTGAGCTTAAACGAGAAATTATTCATTTCTACCCTAGGCACAAGGCCCGAAATTTTGGGTGAGGGGGCCAGTCGATTAGCTTGACCCCAGTATGCAACTGGTACTCAATTTATCGACCCCCGAAAGGATGAAAGGCAAAGTCCACCTCGGTGGAATTTGAACTCAGAACGTAAGGACAGACAAAATACCTCTAAGCATTTCACCCGGCGTTCTAACGACTCTGCCAGCTCACCGCCTTTCTTAAATTAGAAATCATTAAGACGGCAAGGTGAAGGAAGAATCTGTAGGCCACTAGAATAAAGATGATTGTCATTTTCAGTATTCATTCTAGTTCTTTAAGTTCTGAATTCAAATGACATCGGGGTTAACTTTGCCTTTCACCCTTTCGGTTGATAAAACAAATTATCAGCAAATACTGGAGTCAATGGTACAAAGATCAGTGGAGAAGGCAGTTCCCTTGCGAGATGCCTCTCCTGATTTCTACTGCCCCTAATCTTCTTCCATATGCTGTCAGTTCCGTCCTCCGTTTCATCATACATTTTCCAAACTGTACACATTGGTAGGCCACTGAAATAAACACAACAGATTGTTCATTTACAAAGACGTGTTTGGGGGGAAAAAAACAGGAAGAAAGAAAAAAGAAAGAAGAAAAAATTAAAATATAAGGAAAAATGAAAATATTATGATTATTATTGTTGTTGTTGTTATTATTATTATTGTTATTGTTGTTATTATTATTATTATTATTATTATTATTATTATTATTATTATTATTATTATTATTATTATTATTATTAACAATATTATACATTCTACTTGCAGAGATGCCATGCAACATGATGCCAATGTTGGAATTGGACAACAGGACCCAGATTCCTCAAAGTATGGCTATGGCCAGATATTTGGCCAGGGAATTTGGTGAGTAGTTTTACGTCCTCTTCCAAAATTTAGATACACTTTCTTTTGAGACGTTCAAATTCTGATATACTCTGTTTGTGAAGAGTACTGCAACATGTCTGATATTTTGCGTTGCCTGAAAACCACAACATACGTTAGTCCCATTTTCTGTCTATGTAAGATTTTGGATAAAGCAAATAAGAATATATTACCTTCACATGATATTTTCTGCTATATTTTCGCTGTCTCATGTTATTAAAGAATATGGTTTCGATCATATTTATTGAAATATATAATAATAATAAACTCTTCATCTCTGATAGAAATAAGAGATTGCCAACAAAACATTTGAAGAAACGCCTCACAATTTATATTTTACTTGTTACATTTATGGCCTGCGGCCATAATGGGATACTGTGTTGAATAGTTATAACGAACAATTCAACCCCATTATTTATTTATGTCTGGTGTATATTCTACCGGTTCCTGGAGATAAGCAAAGTAAACAAACAGACAAGCGGTTATGAAGGACACACACACACACACACACACATACACACACACATACACACACACACACACACACACGCACCCATACACACACACACACTACTGCCACTGAATTTACGTTAGGAATTCCGTAGTCTTAGTTGAGTTTATGATGAGCGAGAGAAATGGGAAATGGATATAGCAAGAATCTTTATTTTTCGCTTCTCTCACTCATTATAAACCGAATTAACACTGCGGAATTTCTGACGTAGATCCAGTGACAATTATATCGTAACTATGGATGATATCAGGTAGCCTAAACAGTGAAAGTGCCCTAAGCGGCATACTACCAGGCATATAGCCCCAATCCATCATGAGATAATATTCGGCCCGAAGCTACATTTGAAGTCACTTGCTTAATTGCTGCGCTGAAGAACAGATTCCAAAGCGATCTTAATTTCACGGCCATTCTTCTACTAATTTTCTGAATTCTATAATTTGAGATAATGAAAACGGTACACCGTGATTGCCTGAAAACTGCCCAACGTCAACGTATAGCCATTGCATTCTTAGATGCCTGGTAAAAATACATATAAGTTTACATAACAGAATTGTAAACTATAACGACATACATGAATGGATTTTCACATAGACTCCGTAGAATATATTCCAGATATTGTATTTGATCAGTATGAAAACATTCATGTTATGCCATGAATGTTTCATAAAACGAAAATATACGTTCGTTTCTATAATTGTTAAGTTAATGCCTGATCAGAAGCTGGCAGCATGATGACAGTGAAACACTTAGTGAAAAATCAATTGCATTTAAAACACAGACACAACCATATTTTACTTACATTTTAATCCATATATATATACATATATTATTTTGTTTAAAAGAGTTCCAACACTGTCTGTTTTTTATGTTTTATTTATATTCCTGCAAAACCAATATGGGATATAGAATATGGAATATACAATATATAATATAATATACAATATATAATATAAAATAAAAATGGATGGTACAATGAAATAAAGTATTGAATGTCTTATTGAACATATAGAATATGTCTTATTGAATAGAAATATTGAGTGTTCAATATAA
>NC_068985.1:108836346-108841638 GCF_001194135.2 Octopus bimaculoides
ATATATATGTTTCTATCTATCTGTCTGTCTGTGTCTGTGTGTATGTATGTATATACATATGTATGGTTGAGATGTTCGCATCTCCGAAAGCTTGATTTTGATCGCCCTGCGTGACACGCTTAGTAAATGTGATTTTCTATATAATATATTTTCTATTGAATGGACCGATAGACTATGGGTGAAATTTCAAAGAAAGAAAATGTATTGAAGCTTGTCTTGTGGTCTGTACCTATAGATCATAAGTAATATTCTTGCCAATATGATGTGCCACGCTAATCCTGTCGGAAAATTATGTCAAGGGTACACTTGTCTGCGGAACATGATAATTCAGGAGCAGTCAATTGATGGAACTACTGGATACTCATAGTCGAATGATGCAAATCAACAACCGCCTCTACACCTATTATATTAACTGATGTAGGAACATCTCATCGTGAACGTTTTTATATTTAGAATGACATACCATTGCATTTGTGTACATTCTTATTGTTTATATATCAATGGGACATTCCAGGTTACCATGGCAGAACCAACATGGAGATGGCCAGAGTAGATTTCATCTCAGACTGCTTCTATGATATTCTCGATGACTACATGAGGATGTACCAGGATGGCAACTGCAGAATGATGGTTTGTAAACTAACAGTATTAGAATTTTCTTCCAATCGAAATATAATGGAATCTCTCTGTCTCTGTCTCTGTATGTCTGTCTGTCTGTCTCTCTCTCTCTATCTCTTTCTCTCTCTCTCCCTCTATCTATCTATCTATATATATCTATCTATCTCTCTATCTATCTATCTGTCTGTCTGTCTGTCTGCCTGTCTGTCTGCCTTTCTTTATTTCTTTATTTCTTTATTTTTTTCTTTCTTTCTTTCTTTCTTTCTTTCTTTCTTTCTTTCTTTCTATCTATCTATCTATCTATCTATCTATCTATCTATCTATCTAACTATCTCTTTATGTATATCTATCTATATCTTTTACTTCTATTCTCGTTCTCGCTCTCGCTCCTTCGCTCTCCGTCTCCTCCTCTGTCTCCAAACATACTCTCTTTCCCACACACATACACATACACCCTGAATAAATCAGGAACGGTAGTATAATACTTTGTGTGGGTGTTCAGAAAAAAAAATTACACACAATAAAGTGATTGACATATGGGAAACCAGTAGCCTTACAATTAACATTATAATTATTTCATATGTATTCCAATCTAATATACGCACTTGAGATGGCACTTTTGACGCATATATATGCTTGTCATGTTTACTCTTGCACATCTGCTATGAGTGTATGTATATATTTGATACACCAGTATGAGTACTTGTACTTGGCGTGACTATTCATTATGCGTGTGCGTCTCTGTGTGCCATATACATGTATGTGTTTTTCTGTGTACAAGCATTCGCGTTGATTCAAATGGTTACATAAACCAGTGTATATATGATAATATGTACAAATTATGATTGATCGTTCTATTACAGATGGTGTAAATTTTTTATCTGTTCATCACATATGATCTCTTTTTCCAAAGCATCAGTCAGGACATCCGCCCATGCTATATAGTAGACTTCCACTATAGAAAACTATTATTGAAATACAGCTCCTTGACGGGAACGATATGCCTGACATAATTTACTTTTCCACTACAACGGGGTTCACAAGCACCTGGTTTCTAACTAAAGCACTACATACAAATATATGCGTGCATACATGTATGTATGTATCTATATATGTATGGTTGTATGCATGCGTGTATATATCTACTGATAAGGTTTGAGCCGTAACTGCGGCGGGAAAAATGATTAGCGGCATTCTTTCAGCTTTGCGCTGACTTCAGATGCGGCTAGTGTCGACTTTTCCTTTCGACCTTTCAGAGTCGATAAGATAATTACCAGTTGAAAACTAAGATCGATGTAATTAACCTATCCCCCGCCCCCGAAATTTCTGACCATATCCCAAGATTTAAAATCTATATTGGTATCAGGTTAATCTAGTGGAGAGCGGCTAAGTCGAAGACATTAATCGCCGTACTTTACTGGTACATTGTCAATTAACCCCAGGCGAGATTAAAGTAAAGTTAACCTCGGCGATATTTGAACTCAGAATGTAAAGAGTTAAAACAAATACTACGAAGCATTCCTTCCGACGCTCTATGACGAACCGGTCAACTCGTTGCTTTATTTATATAAGTATACAAAATCATTCTAATTCTGGCTCAAGGCCGGCAATTTTGAGGCAAGAGGAAAGTCGATTGAGTTCAATACTTGACTGAGAAATTAACTTATCGAACCTGAAAGTATGAAAGGCAAGGTGGACTGAAAACCTAATGACGCTAAGCATTTTGTCCGGCGCGGTAATGATCTACCAGTTCGCTACCTTTATGTATATATACATAATCATTTCTGCTGTATGCATAAGGCCTGAAGTTTTTCGGGAGGGGATAAGTCGAGTACATCGACACCAGTACAAATATAATACGTATTTCAACGTTCTCGAAAGGATAAAATGCAAAGTCGACTTCGTCGGAATTTGGATGCAGAACGTAAAAACGGACGAAATGCTGTTAAGCATTTAGTCCGGTGTGCTAACGATTGTGTTATGTATACATAACACTAATCACAAACACGCAAAACTATAAGAACCGATGGGAAAATGTACACTGCCTATCATCCTTTAAGTTATAAGTATATACAAGCAAATGCACGTACACAAACAGACATACATACACACACGCAAAGAGACATACAGATGTACACACACGCTCACACCTACACCTACACACATTTATATTTGTATGTCTAATAAGTGTTGTTCTGTTTTCCAGTTCCAGAGATCCAGGGATATGAACTGTTCTGTGAGTACTAATTATTTTCTTGCAAAATTATTTCATTATTTACATTATTGGCAAAGACCCATCATCACTATAATCATTGACATTATTATTATTATTATTATTATTATTATTATTATTATTAATAGTAATAATAATAATAATAATAATAATCATAATAATAATAATAATAATAATAATAATAATAATGACGACATAGTAATGACGACATAATAATAAAGAACGCCGAGAACGTGAAATGATAATTTTTAATAAAGGATGGATTTCGAAACAAATAAAGTTATAAAAATTGCTTGTAAATATTAGGTTAAAAACCCTTTGCATATGAAAAACGAAGGCTGCACCAAAGGACATGAACCCATATCACCCTGAAAAAAGAACGTTTCATAAATGAATGTAAGATTCGAAGCTTTGTTTTGGTTCAATGGTAGAGCACCTTTCATGTTTACAGAAAACGTGTGTTCAAGTCGTAAGCTCATTATCAGGATATACGTAATCTACTTGAAACACTACTCAAAGAAGGATACAATGAATAATGGAGACCTAGATATACTATGTCGGAGTAAACAATTATTATAACGGTTAAAATAAATTTGATGATATAATCTCCTCGGTGAGACTTGACCGTCACCAACCCAAACTAACGAATGATTCCTATACGCTGTCGCTTGACGTTCAAGAAGTAGCAGCCAAATCTTCCTTCAGCCTCATTCAAATATCTTAAAACAGGACATAAATACCATTAAAAAAAAACAGAATAGTCGTAGTTGAGCTGTATTTTATCATAATATACTTATTACTAGTGTTGCTGTAGAAGAAGCGATATATGTTCCAAAGGAGATGGAAATATACTAGTTTGTTATTGACAAATTGATATTATATTCATGTGTATATCTGAGAGATCTTGGAGGCATATATTTTCTTGCAGGCGTGGTTGTGAGTTTAAGAACGTTGCTTCAAAATCATGTGATCTTGGGTTCAACCCCACTGCGATACACATTGGACAAACGTCTTCTAACATAGCCCCGATCCCACCAAAGTCTTCTGAGCAGATTTAGTATGTGTGTATGTGTATGTATGCGTTTGTATGAGTATGAGTGCGTGTGTGCTTGTACTTGCGTGTGTGTTTGTGCTTCTGTTTGTCCCTACCACCGATTGGTTACTGGTGGTTCTTTTACATCCCCGTAACTTAGCGGTTCGATAAAAAAAATTTGAATTAGTACCAGACTTAACAATACGTGCTGGAGTCGATTTCTGCAACTACAAATTTCAAGATGGCGCCCCAGCACGGCCGTAGTCCAATATCTGTAAAAGATAAAGGATTAAAAAATAAGTATTGCGTTTCTTTGTAAGAATATACTAATACCTATATGAGTTTTAGCATTGTGTATGGGCGTCTGTGAGTCGGTGTCATTTTTCGTCAAAAGTGGCTGTGTGGTAAGAAGTTTGCTTCCCAACCACATGGTTCAACGTTCAGTCCCACAGCGTAGCACCTTGGGCAAGTGTATTCTACTATAGACTAGGGCTGACCGAAACCCTGTGAGTGGATTAGGTAGACGGAAACTGAAAGAAGCCCGTCGTATATGTATATATGTATGTGTGTGTGTGTGTGTGTGTGTGTATTTGGGTGTGTGTGTCTGTGTTTGTCCCATCTCCATCGCTTGACAACCAAGGTTGATGTGTTTACGTCCCCATAATCTAGCAGTTCGGTAAAAGAGACCGACAGAATAAGTACTAAGATTTCAAAGAATAAGTCCTGAGATCGATTTGTTCAATTAAAGGTGGTGGTCCAGCATGACCGCAGTTAAATGGCTGAAACAAGTAGAAGAATGAAAGAATACGTTTCAGAAACGAAGCTTTGTGTGCGCTTATTTGCTTGTAACATTATCTATTGATCGATAAGTGCAATCGTGCGTTTAATGTATTGCATTGAAGTATAACATTTATAGAAACCATAACATAATGGTCTGCTACAGGATTTTCTGATAACTTTGTTTTCTTTCATGTTCTATCCAGTCTGAGAAGCGCATGAGATTCCAGGAGACCTGTCGTAGAATCCTTCCATATATGGAGAGGACATTGGAAATGTACAATGGTGGAAGCAAGTACTTCATGGGTGATCAGGTGAGTGATAATTCAATCACACATGTGCATGCAAACGCAGATGAAAGCAGAAAACATTGACACGCACAGACACAGATGCAGACTTTCGATTCCATCGACAGTCACACATGTACAAACGCACACGCGCACAGACAGGAACACAGAGAAATATATTCAGGAAATAGCCGACAAATACACATACACACAAAAACACACACATACACAAACACACATATATACTGATACGAATATATTCATGTGTAGTATTTTATATGCTTTTATGCAAGTGTATATCTATTTATGACATATGTGTGTGTGTGTGTGTATGTATATATATA
>NC_068985.1:108842091-108845098 GCF_001194135.2 Octopus bimaculoides
TATATATATATACACCTACATACATAGACACAAACATAAATGCATAATTGGAAATATATATGTATGTATTTACATACATACATACATACATACATACATGCATACATACACACACATACATACATACATGCATACATACACACACATACATACATACATACATACATACACACACACATACATACATACATACACACATACACACACACATATGCATATAAGCTCACGCACACCGATATAAATACCAAATCCTTGAACTCTGCAGATGAAAAGAGGAAATTGAACCAGACGGTTTAAAATTCTTAACGATTCGGATAAAAAAAAAAATTGCATGTTTGCACTTCCGCCAACTAATGCACCGAGTGTCGTTTGACTGCAACATTGCTGTGAGCAATCCAATATAATCATCGACTTTACGAGTTGATGTGCAAGAATTATACAACCGTTAGAGCAAAGTAACTAATGTATGGCTTTGACATATCTGAACGTATGTTTATGCGTGTATATGTACTTAGCTACACACACACATATACTGATACACATTCACACACACATAAATATATAAATACATATATGCACGTTATGTTTATATACTATCACAAATGCTTGCATGCTTAAGTTAACCATATATATATATATATATATATATATATATATATATATATATATATATATACACACACACATAGATGTATGCACACACACTTGCACACACCCGCACACTCACACACATATATATGTGTAGAAAATGAGCTACGTTCTCGTGTGTGTATACATTACGTAATCAATCTTATACACTAAGCTACGAGATTGGCAAATAGCTTTACTTTACTGTGTTCTGACTTTCTTGGATCCGTTTTATTCATAAAAATACTGAGAAAAGGAAGTGTAAAGCACTTGACGTTTCCGGATTCTCCTGCATTGCGTCTGGTGATGTTTGTGTGTAATCAGAAGGGTATGTTGATCGATATTTGTATGAAGAATTTGGCAGTTTCTGAATTTCGGATTTTGGCATTTTTTCCCGTGCAGAACTGGATGGTGTTGTCTTATTTAAATAGCCAGTTTATAATAGCAACTCTCGTTCTAATATCTGTAGAAGAAGCACTGGGAAAAAGTTTAGTATATTGTTCAATGAAACTTTTCGAATCAGTCGAATCGTTTAAATCTAGTATATGCTTGTGTAAGTAGCTGCAATATGGTTATAGTCGTGTGGGTAATATTACAATGGTGGTATTATTTTAGCTTTTTGATGAGGAGAACTGGATTAATAGTTACTACACTAGATTAAAGGTCATGCGGTATTTTGTCTGTGTTTTCAGTTTTAAATTCACACTTCGCCGATATCGACTTTGGAATTCATAAAATATTAACAGTGGAATGGTTGTATCGATTTAATCGACTACGCCCTCCTCCATAATGTCAGTCCATGTTCTTATAGCAGAAAGGATCATCTTAGCTTTGTGATAGTATGCAATAGAATATGGTCGAAGAATTTCCAGGAGCTGAATAAAAATCTTCTTTTTTTTTTTTGGCTACAGCACAATAGATTTGTATTTGAAGTAGTAACACTGCCAAGCTATATTAGTAGTATTTTCATATGGGACGCACTCAAGCAGCATTAGCCTCTGTGAGAGGGAAGACAAGAGCCATATGAATTTAAATGTCATATCTTATGCAAAGTTTCTGCTGTTTCAAATATGTATATATTTATATAACAGCACTAATACATACATTCTGAGTAATATAATTGAATTTTATTTCATCGCAGATGACTATGGCTGATATGATGTGCTACTGCGCTCTTGAGAACCCACTGATGGAAGAATCATCAATGCTCAGCAGCTACCCCAAATTGATGGGACTGAGGAACCGCGTCATGAGCCACCCCAAGATGTGCAACTACCTGAAGAGACGATGCCGTACCGATTTCTAGGATAATACATCGAAAACTACCTGAGCCGCTCAAAACAACAAAACATTTACAAAAACTATTCTCAATAAAATGTTGAAATTCTAATTGCTTCTATTCGTTGTGTTTTTGTCGTTTATTTTTGCTTACCTTCCGATATATTTCTTTATCAAGTAGTTGTGGCGATATACGACACTCTTGTAATTCGTTATATACCGAATTTTCCGGCATACAAAACAGCGTCTATATAGTGTAAACATGTAGTATAAACACTCAAACATCATTATCTTTTTCCAAATCCTGACGCATTTCACATGAAATTTCTGATCATTAAAAAATATGGTACCCAAATGGTTATTCCAACAACTAGTACTGATAACATTATTTCATTTACGATATGACCTAAATATATAGAGAATTTAGCACGCCGGGAAAAATGCTTAGCAGCATTTCGTCCGTCTTTGCGTTTGTAGTTCAAATTTCACTGACGTGAAATTTGTCTTTCATCCATTCAGGGTTGATAACACAAGTACCACTTGAACACTGGGATTCGCTGTAATCGACTTAAACTCTACTCCGAAATTGTTGGTCTTGTACCAAAATCTGAAACCAATACATGAGAACTTGAATGGATTCCTATTAAATTTAGTTCCCCGATTCTAAAGCCGCAATTATATTTGGGATTATCGCATTATTTAGTTATATGCTCAGGTCTAATAACTCTTCGGTTAAGATCTTGTGTCAATAACTTCATAATCATGATTTCAATTAGGTGATAATTAACACACGTATTGTTATGCCTCAAAACATACCCTACAGTTTTGCTTCATTCAGTTTGCACAGTTAAGAGTATTTACAGAACAGCTTCAGTATTAAATGACCAGCTGTAAGAAAACTGAATTGTCTCAAAAGTATACATCACCACAATGTCAATCACATTTCGCCCGTATTTGCACAAAACAATGCAAATGAAGAACTATATTATCTGTTCTTGCTCTTTCAGAATATTTAACCCAAAATGGCTACAATGTATATATATATTTATGTATATGTATATATATGTTATATATATATATATATATATATATATATATATAT
>NC_068985.1:108846504-108847510 GCF_001194135.2 Octopus bimaculoides
TATATATATAAGAATAAGAATAAGAATATTAGGGACAAAATCCAAAATTACAGGTAAAAATCTCAATTAAAATCAATTTCGGGTGGCTTTTAAGCTAGCTCCTGTAGAGGACTTTTCATTATTCCTTGGACCCAACAATGACATTTCATGCATTGAGTACATAATACATTATATTAAACTTGGACAATACTTTTGAAGCCATGAACAATTTTCATCAAAACAATGATATAATTTGTTGTCGTATTGCAAAGCTGCATGATAAACAACAGTACCACCACCATCGCCAAAAAATCTGCCATACACAATCCCAGTCAAACTTCTGACACCACCACCATCAATACCTTTGACTTTGCTGCCTTGTCCTCCACCTCCATCGCCACTGTCTTTTACTTCACTGATTCTCACCGTCATCCCTGCGCGTTCGGCTACCACCACCACGACGACGACGACCACCACCACCACCACCACCACCATTATTACCACCGCCTCCGCCTCTATCACAACTACAGCTCATACTATTAACATCACCTCATTACTGTTCAGTATGTTAGTCGTGTGTGTTGGTTCAGTGTTCAGTCCCTCTTTCTCTCACATACCCACTCTTTCTATTCCTGTTATTATTACTCCCACTGCCACCATCAATACTACTACTTTTAATAAAACATTATGAACTCTACGTAAATTTCTTTGTCTCTTTTTCTTTCTGTCTCGCTCTGTCTTCGCCACCGCCTTCACTGTCTACATACATACTTTTACTCTCACTCCAGCATGAGCAATAGTAGAAGTGTCGTTGAATTGTTAGATGGGGTCAAAGAGTGAAACACTCACACACAGAAAATAATTTTCGTATTTATTATATATATCGAAACAAAAAATAAGATAAGAGATAGAAAATAGCAAAACAATTTTATCATAAAATACATTTTGTTAGTACCGGTTTAAGTCTTTTCGACTTTTTCAACAGATAGTAAAACAAAAGTGGATACTAATTAAGACGAAAAAGCAG
>NC_068985.1:108847855-108854593 GCF_001194135.2 Octopus bimaculoides
GTATTTGAAGATTATGGAAATATTTACAAAACATATCATTTAATTTTTTCTTCAATTTAATTGTTTTTCTTGTTAATTAATATCCACCTCTGTTTTACTCTGAGTTGAAAATGTCGAAAAGACTATAACCGGTACTAAACGTTACAAAATGAATTTCATGATAAAAATATTTTAGCATTTTCTACCTGATCTTATTCGCCTTGTACATACCAACTCGTGTGTTACTTATCAATCTTCTACACACACACACACACACACACACACACACACAAGGCATACACGCCCATACACGTATATGTTTGTATATTTGTGAGTATTTGTGTGTGTGTGTGTGTGTGTGTGTGTATTTGAAGAAATGAATAGAAATGGATATTCTGATAAATTTTTCACTCTAATACTTACGTTTTAACGAAAGGTAATACATACATTCTATATATATATATATTGTTGTCAGTATGACTCTCTGCGAGAACATTAAATGGTTTTCTTTCTTTTTTATCATGAAATAAAACAGATGTGGTATGGGACATGTAAAGAAAAATGCACCACATTAAATTTGTCACAATGTAACACGATAATTGGTGTGTTGGAAATCAATCATATAGCATAGCATTAGCTACGCAAATAAATCAATTGACCGAATGCACTACATTAAAGAGTTATATGTTTATATCTATGTGAGTGTTTGTGAGAGCAGGAGGCGTGTGTGCTTGTGTGTATGCGCGTGTGTGTGCATGTGTGTATGTGTGAGCGCACGTGTGTGTATTTGTATATGCTTGTCATTAGACGTACCGCTTGCATGATTCTAAAATATACCATAGAGATAAATGTAACTTGATAACTTTAGTATAGTATTTCGAAATATGGTCAGTCAACAGATAGCTCTAGAGAATACGGGCCCCGATCACCAACCGAAAGTACAAAAATTAGAAATTTGTAAATTATGAACCTTACAATTAATTGTTATATATTAATGAATATTCTTGGTCTTCGTATAAAAATCTCTAAGTTATTGCTTCACAGGAGATCTACAAATTTGTGCATGCATATATATATTGCGTCATCCCATAAATAATGCGTTTTTTTAATACTCCTTTTATTTTTCAAAATTAAGGTAAACACAGTTCTTTTTTCATTTAAAATATACTCTCCTTTATTTTCTACAATACTCTTCCATCTGTTTGGTAAACTTGCAAAGCACATCTTCCAAAATTCACTCGTCCATGACGAAAAATACTCCGCCGGTACTGTTCTGACCTCGTCTACAAAATTCATATTTTCTCCGTCCAAATGATTTTGAAGCCTGCAGAATAAATGAAAATTAGATGGTGCAATGTCTGGCGAATATGATGGGTAGAGCATCGTTTCCCATTCAAACTGCTCCAGCCTTTGGAATGCCAACCTCGCTGTATGTGGACGAGCATTATCTTGATGGAAGAACACCTTTCGTTTTGAAACCAAAGATGATCGTTTTCCTTTTAGCGCTGACCTCATTAACTAGTTGAATGACCAAATCCAAGCCTCGTTGCTAGTTCCTTGACAGTTAAATGAGATTTTGTTCCACTAGGGTTTTCAGGATGTCTTCGTCGAGCTCTACAAGTCTTCCAGGACCTTAAACTTGTTCTTTCAAGGGAGGGTACATATATGCATACATGCATACTTAGTAATGGCGGTCTCTCCTGACGTAGACGACAGGTGAGGTTTCCGCAAGCTCTTGCTGAACAATTTTTTTATTGTGATGAATGTTTGTGCTGGACGTTTGCTCCCTCCCTCCCTCCCTCCATCAAATCGACATTGTCTGTACCGGTGATCGGCGTGCCACACATCAAATACAGGAAATAATTACCGAGCAACGTGAAACGAAGTAGTTTGTGTAAGAACACAATTCACCTCTCCCGCTTCCTCGGTTCCAGAAATTGGAAGAACAATCGTGAAATTGTATGAGCAAAACCCTAACTACGAGGCTACACGCCTTCACATATACACACACACATACACACACACACATACACACACATACACACACACACACACACACACACATACACACATACACACATACACACGCACAAACATGGAGGGTGTGCACACAGGCTCCATACATACAACTAGTAACGCTATTCGGATTTATGTTTATACATAACCAAGCAATGTAGTATGTATATATCATTTTGGGCAAATTTCATATGTGAACTGACATATTTCATATGTCAACTTTCTGCATTTATATGATGCTTGAGAAAATATTTCGTCCCTTTAGGTGATTAAAAGTTTTGAATTTAAAATATTTCGACCAACCTTGTTCTTGCTAAGAAATTCGAAGTTTAAAATACTATACATACACCGTTTTCCCACTTGCTAAAGGTAATCAGAGAATTTTAAATCCCGTTTGTTTATATTCGTCATATTCAAATACTCTATATTCTATGTATTATGATATATTGTGATTCCCGTATTTTGTATTTTTACTTTTATTGTGCTTGTTGTATATATATATATAAATGTATCTGTGTAAGCGTATGTTTATGTGAGT
This sequence comes from Octopus bimaculoides, assembly GCF_001194135.2. Classification (NCBI taxonomy): domain Eukaryota; kingdom Metazoa; phylum Mollusca; class Cephalopoda; order Octopoda; family Octopodidae; genus Octopus; species Octopus bimaculoides. The sequence goes on from NC_068985.1 coordinate 108,850,389, forward strand.
GTAATTGGATGTTCATGTGTGTTGTGTAAACACATAAATATAAAGACTACAGTATAAACAAGAAGAAAAAATAAAATACTTGGCAGTGAAAGTATGGTGTCAAAATATATTTATTAGAGCTGCAACTTGGAATTTAAGAAATGCAAAACGAAGCCGATAATAGGAAGATTCAGATAACGTAAACGGAAAGAGAAAAGTTTGGATTTGATGCAAGTATAAAAATTTATTTGGATATATTTTCAACGACAAAATTAACTACCTAAAGAAACAAATGAATTAGAATATAATAACTAACGGTAAACTTTCATATTGTTTGCATATATTTCAGGTTATTCACAGAACCTTGTTGAAGCTAAAATAATATGAAATACAATGTTAAAAGTAAGTATGAAGGTAAGATATTTTTGTCACTATATATTCCATTAATGGAATGTATAGAGAAATAAAATATCGTAGTCTTTCCAAAGACATACATAACTCACTCACCATTCGCTAAGTCATACAAAAATAGTATGAAAGCTTTCAAAATGTTAAAGGGAAACATAAAAAAAAGAACACAAAACAAAACGGATGCGAAACTAAACATCAGAGCGACAGTAGGTGAATCTGGGATCAGATGCTACTCACGCAGATATTCGATACTCAACAATGTCTAGAGGTTTTCGAATCGTCTCTCCAAAACAATTTGGAGAGTATTGAGCGTGGTGATAGTGGAATTGTGACAGTTCCTTTAGTATGTGTCTTTTAATCTGTGCCTATTTCTGCGCTAGTTCTAGGCAGATGATGGCGAGTGTGAGTTTAGTTGTCATCTTTGATTGATCAATGTGACAGGGTTGTTACAAAAGGTGACCAACTGCCGTCCAGATACTGATGTCCCTTGTATTTACCTGTATTAAGTGAAGTGACAACTGTCCTGAAAAGGAGGAACGATCTACCGCGGTGGGATTTTCGGCAGCATATTCTCCTATTCATGAATTTTTTGCGTTCATCCTCTTAGTATGTCTTTATTCTTTTTTCATAGCAGACTGTATTTTACATTGTGTAACAAAATTTTTATCAATTTTCTTTTCATTTTTGTCGTTCGTCAGAAAGTGCTATTTCCTATTTGCTTCTATCTAGAAACCAAAGGAAGTGACTTTGTAACCTACACACGAACGTTTTGAAATTGCCCTTTTTTCCATTACATTTTAAACAGATTCACGGTGAGTTACTGAAGCAGAAATATAGCAAATATTCTGATCAGTACCAAAAATTGCTTGTCAGATGGTCGTACTTAATCATTTGAGCACGTCCTTTATTGGCTAGCAGTATTTACATCTCTGACCATGAGCAAGAGTAGTGCGGGTGCATCATATACATGTGTTGAGAGTGACCTTTGGGGTTGAACTAAATATGACAAGATGAAGTTTTTAAAGGAAATATTAGCCAATTTTCACACTTTCTAGGGGTAAGCAAATAGGAAATAACAGTTGCTAACCAAGGTTAAAAGTTGTGTTACAGAGTGTTATGGAGGAATTTGTAATTGGAGAGTTAGTTATAAACGTATTTTGGAAGGTTAATCATACTTTTATTTCCCTATAGTTTTCCTCAATCGTTTTCTCACTTTCTTTACTGTGCCTTCATAGCATCTTGTATTTTACATGTAATTAGGATGATCAAATATAAGAACAACACCATCACCATGTGTGTGTGTGTGTGTGTGTGTGTGTGTGTGCTTGCATGCGTGCGTGTGTGTATTTGCGTGTGTGCGTATGTACGTGTATATATATATATATAATACAAAGAATATATACGCATGTATACACACATATATGTACATACTTACATCTACATGTGTATATAGATGCATATCAGGGTACAGGACGTTAGAACAATGAACTACAGATAACGGAACGAACATATAGGAAAAGAGATAGCCACTTGGAATTATTCCTTCATCAGCTGCCTCTATTCTAACTCGACGTTTCGAAGATAAGGCAGAACGTACTCTAGAATAGTCTCTTCCTGAGTAGTGGATCAACCCACTAAACAGAGGATTCCAAGGTGACAAACACAAACCAAGACAGGAAAAATTGGACAGTGAACACAACATTAAAAAGCCGTACGGCCAAACGCGAATCTGATGGAGAACGCTAGCAGTTCGTCTTGCCTTCACAATGGCTGGAGTGAAAAGAGTTGACCACAGGTCACACGTGAGCAGAGAGGATGGTAGAGGGAGGAAGTGGAACAAGGAGGAAGAGACAGAAGTGTATAGCAGTGAAGTAGAAGCCAGGACAACAGAAGGGAGCTGAGCGAGAGGGGGAGATGGGTAAGAAGAAAGATAGATAGGTAGATAGATAGAGGGATAGATAGAAAAATAGAGAAAGAGAGATGATGGTAGACGGAGGAAATATATATATATGTATACGCATGTATATCATAATTTGATGTCTAAGGCGGTAACTTACCTACACACATTAAGATAGTATTGTCTTGCTCGTAGATATATACAATCAATAAAAGATAACAGCCTAAGCTAATAGAAACTGTAAAACTGAGAGGATATCAGCAATTTATTTGCATTCCATAATATACGTACACAAAAAAAAAGAAAGTAAATACTTGATACTGCTTCAAGATTGTCCCTTATTATATATCAAAAAAATGACTATGATTATGTTTCTTGGAAATCTATTTATTAACGTGTCACATTATTCATCAATTTATTGTCATTGGTTGTCAATCAACTGTTGGTAACATGGCTATATAGTCAAAATAGTTTTGCAGCAATTACATAGTTCCCGATTTGATCACACTTTGCGTTTGGAACAAACGTCTACAACCATAGGCCACAATTGCGAGTTAAAAATCTCTTCTGATTGAAAGCTGGGGATTTGTATACATATGTATTAATGCATATATCTATCGGCCTAATATATCAGTTACAGTGGTAAATATTTGCAATAAATCGGTAGTTTCGGGTGAAAATATATTGTAGTTGCAAAGATACCTGCCTGTTGCTATTGTCCTCATAAATACTCCGAACATGTGATTGACTCGTTGGAAACTTGTTTTCAACAATGCTATTAGTCCGAATATAAGATATCACCACTACCCAAGGGAAATGTAGTTGATGAGAATTTCAATTCCCAGAATAGAACAAGCAATGTGGTTAATGTTTCATGTAAATATCTGTAGCTACCTCTGTATATAGGGATCACATATGAATTGAGGTATTATTGACTTAAAGATTTAGAAAATAAGAGTGAGAAACGCTTACAGTTTAGGGGTTATAAAAAGGGAGGACGATGAATGAAGGTAGAAAATCGAACGACAGTTGTGGGATTTAAAGGAAAGTGATAAGCAGGAGCAGAAGCTATTATATTAAAGGTGGCAGAGGGAAAGAGAGAGAGAGAGATAGAGAGAGAGAGCGAGAGAGAGAGAGAGAGAGAGAAAAAGAGAGAGAGAGAGAGAGAGAGAGAGGTGGAGAGACAGACAGACAGAAATAGGGATAAGATAGCAAGGGTGGCGCGCTGATTCTCTTTTGAATTCGGTCTCATATATCTGCGTATCAAGGAATAAAACTGTGAGAGAAATGTGATCAATAACATGTTATTTAAGGTCATATTTAAGTTTTACAGTAAGTCAGCAACTGATAATGGCTGAGATATTTTCTTCTGTAAAGAGGATGACTAGTCTAGTGGTTTTGATAATTTTATTTGAGAGAATTCACTATGAAAGCTTATTAGAAATTGGAAGACTTCGCATTTGTAGTTGATTTTGGAAGTTTGAACTGTGCGTTTATTATAAGAGAGTAAAGTACACGTTGTTTCTTTGATGTGAGGTATAGCAGTGTCTCGGTATAGTTTAAAGAAGTTATGCTGTATGTTGGAATGGAAGGCTGGAAGACAGGAGGACAGAGATGTATTATTTTGGTAGTCAGGAAGGAAAGAATGTATATAGGAAGACAACAAAGGCAGTTAGATAGGCAGGCACGAAAGTAGATAGAAACGAAGGTTAGTATATAGATTAATCGATAAATAGATAGATAGATAGATAGATATATAGATAAATAGATACATCGACAGTTTGATAGATAGATAGTTAGTTACTAGTTTGGAATTATATAAGTTTCTTAAACAACTGCTAAATTAACTTTATAGTTCGAAGGGCGGCTAGTTGGTTGTTATATGTATGTATGTATGTATGTATGTATGTATGTATAT
>NC_068985.1:108856071-108858531 GCF_001194135.2 Octopus bimaculoides
TGTGTGTGTGTGTGTGTGTGTGTGTGTGTGTGTGTGTGTGTGTGTGTGTGTCTGTATGTATGTATATCTATTTATATGCATATATGCTTGTACGTGTGTTTATATTCTGAAGTGTGTATGTGTGTATGTGTATGTGTATGTATGTATGTATATATGTATGTATGTATAACTGTATGTATGTGTGTATGTACGTATGTACGTATGCATGCATTTATGTCTATATAAGCATACGTTCTACATCTAAGATATTTAAATTTGTGACCATAAAAATATGATGGGTAATATTGCAAAAAGAGAGAAAGCATACAAAGAAGAAACAAAAAAAAAAGGAATCAGTATTAATAAATAACTATGCTTGTAAAATCGGCAGCACGCCGGATCAAATGCTTAGAAGCATTTCGTCTGTTTTTAAGTTCTGATTTCATATTCCATCAAGATCGAGTTTGCCACCCGCCCAATCCCCGAAATTGCTGGCCTTGTGCCAAAATTTAAAACCAATATTGGTAAGTAACATAGAGAAATATTGCCAGAAAACTAAATGGCGTGGTTGAAATGTAAATAGGTATTTGAATAGGGAAGAAAGAATGGAGACACCAGGCCAGGTGGATAGACAGGTAGAATGATGAAAATATTTTATGGTTCGATGTGGTTGAATGGAAGACTCCGTAGAGCTTGCATTTGCATCAAAGTTAAATTTACTTTCGATTCTTCTGGGAAAAATACTTTGTAATGGGTCAATTTTATCGACTCTGCAATCCCCACCATCGACATTAAAATGCTTGGTCTTGTTCCAGTGTTAAATATCGATATTTTGGAAGTTTTACTATGCCAAAATCATTTGATCTGACATGAGTATAGAATCACTATTACTGTCAGAATGAAATTAATTTACATTCGCCATTACTCAGTCTATATGATAAATATCTTTAATATAATTTTTACACAATGTAAAGATGAAGACGTGCAATCACGGTAACATTTTCACTAGTGCCAAGTCTAATGAGGTAGAAGTGATTGATGTTTAACCTGAACCTATATAGGTTGGTGCTCTAGGGATATATCTAATGAAGGTGCGTTTCCTCCGTTCAAACGAGAAAGAATTATGCAAAGTGTTTTGTAAAAATTTGAATCATATGAGACGAAGTAGGGACGATGAAGCAGGCAAGGTAACTGAATCATTTGAACGTGGGCAGCGATTGAAAATAATATTTTAATTCGAAAGGAAGACGCTGCAGTAGCAGGACAAGAATAAAATAGATTTTAAGTTAGCGTTTGGAACACGTAAGCAAGTGAAATATCTCATAGATCTCAAGAAGAAGCATATTCTAAAGGACAGTACTTGGAATAACTGTGTGGCTGAGAAGCTCAGTTTACATAATGGTTTCTGGTGCCGTCTCATTGCCTGGCATCTTGGGTAATAGGCCGTCTTTACATATATATATATATATATATGGTTTCTGGTGCAGTCTTAATGCTCGGCATTTTGGGTGAAAAGCCGTCTAATATATGTATATATATGTATGTGTGTGTGTTTGTATGTCTGTGTTTGCCCCCCGAAAACATCGCTTGACAACCGATGCTGGTGTATTTACGTCCCCGTAACTTAGCGGCTCAGCGAAAGAGAACGATAGAATAATTACTAGGCTTATAAAGAATAAGTCCTGGGGTCGATTTGCTCGACTAAAAGAAGTGAAAGCGAAAGAGAGAAAGTGAGAGAGACAGTAGATCCAAAGAAAAGCTCTAGATACATACACACAGCAAATATTGAATGTCACTTTCACTTTTCATTGAACAGGTCGCGGTCTTAAAGCGACGAAAATATTTAGGTAAATTAAATTTGAACATTGAAGTGAATCTAACGGTTTTTGTGTGTTTCTTAAATGGCTTATAAACACCTTCCACGCTGCAATTGTTTTATATAATTATCGGTTTCACTCTTCTTTCTATATTCTGTATCTGTACCAATATAGAAACATTTCTCATGTCACCAGCACACACTTTGCAGATGCTTACATTTTAATATGTTCCGTGAATTTTTCAGGGGTCCAGTTGATAATGATTATTAGTATTCAAATGAGGAAAGAATTAAAATCAACAAAACGGTATTTTCCATAAAAGCACAACACTTTATATTAAATGTCAGGTAATGATATACATTCTATATATAGACATATGTAATAATGATTTTATATTTCGTTCACTTCCTCAGGCATCTTGCTCTGAAAGCACAATTAATCTACAGTGTAAGACTGTGATGCATATATTTGTATCACGTTTCTACTAACACACACGAATTTTAATATAATTATATCCTCCGCAGACTTATTCCATAAGATAGTTGTTTATTTCAAATCACCATGTGCGCGGAAGTGAAATACCTGAGTGTTATTTCGTTATTACACATTTCTATGTATGGAATGTATTATATATATATATATATATATATATATATATATATAT
>NC_068985.1:108858699-108861268 GCF_001194135.2 Octopus bimaculoides
GAGCAAAATCATCTCACAGCACCATTTGCCCGATGCTTCCCCGAAGAATCGTTCCTAATCCCGAAACTCTTAAATACAAGGGAAAAGTGCAAACCATCGACTTATATTAATACTTACAACATGCAGTGTTTGGGCTTAAAACTATATTTAAAACGTGTGCGTGCACATGTGCGTGTGTTTGTGTTTGTTTGTGTGTGTGTGTGTGTGTGTGTGTGTGTGTGTGTGTGTGTGTGTTGCATACGTAGATATGTGTGTGTTTAAATCAAGATGGATGCGATTTGTGCTCTCAGGGGAACCACCGACTCAGGTTATTTCATTGTTAAAAGCGCTCAAATCACGCTGAGACAAATTGTTGTTATATACGAGCAGAGGCCAATGATATGTCAATATATTCAGACAACTACATCACCTCAATTACCATAAACTACTGGCCTTCTGCCTAGTGAAAATCATTAGACATACACTTTTCTCTGAGTTGCCGATTGTTTCAGAAAATTTCCATTTCAATTACTTTACAATGATTAATTATTCTGTCATTTCTTCACTGTCTGTGTCTTATTAGATTTTGATTTTCTTCCAGAGAATATTCTAGTCATCTTCGCTGTCTTTACCTTTCTCTCTTGTTGATAATATTACTAATGTCACCCTCGTTGTTGTTGTTGTTGTTGTTATTGTTGTTGTAGCTGTGATACTTGCTGTGATTGTTGCTCACAATGTTTTGTTTTTCTGTTAAAGTTTAGTTTATGTCGTCTGTGTACATGTCGTGAACCATGAAACTGGCGCTGTCATCGTGATTGATGCTGTTAAGTTGTTGTAACTGCTACAAAATGGTTTCTTTCGTGGTGGCTGTTGTTACTGTAGTGAAGCTGCCACTTTTATAACAACTCTTCCTAACACAGATGACATTGTACAAAGGTTTTTTTTTTTACTTGTGTTCGAGTACCACATTGCATACCTACATGCATGCGTACATTATATATGTACGCATGCATGGTCATTATATATGTACGCTAGCTATGGTCATTCTGGAAGCGCGCCTGTCATGAGGCTGTCAGCTTGACGGCGAAAAATTTTCGAATGGCAAAATATCTTTCCCGAATACGAACCTGGAAGGTCACTTAAACGGGATTTGTCCCAAATTAATCCCTCAAAGTTCACCACCACAAGGACCACAAAAACAAAAATGTAAAAGAACTAAATGGAACCGGGAAGAATATAAAGAAGTAATTTACGCTCATTACTTTGCATTAAGTAGGCAAACCCAAGAGAAACACACCTCAAACTCCTACAGAATTTGGAGGAGCCGGAATCCAGCTAGCAGACCAAACCTGGATGAAAACAGATTAGCAAATGTTAGAAGAGATATCTTCAGAAATACCAGACTCACAGATGCAGAATTAACCTCTATTAACAAAATGGTAGAGAATGACCTAAATATAAGTCAGGAAAGAAATAACGAAGCAGAGGAGAGAAATGTTGGACCACAAGCATTGCCGGAAAGGCGACCATCTTCCGAAACCATTCAAGGGCCTGAAGAAAAAGGAAAATATAACGACACTAGAAAAAACAGCCAGCAAAATGATGTCGAAACCAAATTTGAAGATCACATATTTGCTGAACAACACAGAAAATATATCATTGAAATGAAGCAGGGAGTTCTGAATGAGCTTGCAGTTGTAGGGCATACAAATTTGAATGAAAGGAAACCACTCTATAAAGTCTCAAATGCACACCAACATAAAACAAATAAAAATTGGCAACTGCATTACACAAGAAATCATACAGCAACTAAAACCCGATCTTAATAAGTTAAATGAAATTATTGACTCTGTTGCTAAGGTAATCGAAAGACGCTGTTTGACACCCAAAAAGCCAACAATACCAAATTCGAAAAGAAAATCAAACTGGTGGAGTAGAATTGAAATTAAGATTGAATCATTGCGAAGGGAGATAGCAATATTAATTGTGCTAGTCTCTAGAAATGGTGTAATATGAAGAAAAGGCAAGAAAATTGTGAGAAAATATGGATTCTTAGCAAGAGAAGAACTAATGTCAACGAATAAAACACTTAAATAAAAAGTTCAAGCAAAAGCTCAGAGAATACACATATTTTAGAAAAGAATCAGATTCTACAGGCAGAATAAGATGTTCAAATCCAATGCCAAATCATTTTACAGGGAAATAGGGAAAGGAAAGATAAGCATTGAAAATCCACCCCTAATGGAATAAGTTGAAAACTTTTGGAAAGGGATCTGGAGTGATGAGAAACCATACAATGAAACTGCAGACTGAATCAAACGCACCCAAGATGCCTACAAAAAATCTACAAGAACCGGTATGGGAAGACATCTCAATCGCCGACTTAAGGAGGACACTAACAAAGGTTCATAAGTGGAAATCCCCTGGTGTTGATAGAGTACCAAATTTCTGGCTCTCAATCACTGTCGTCCGCACACAAAATGTTAGTAATACTATTTAATAGTATTATGAAAGACCCAGAAAATACTCCCCATTGGATGGCAAATGGTATTACTTACCTCCTCCCGAAAAATAACGAAACCAAAGACCA
>NC_068985.1:108861397-108863608 GCF_001194135.2 Octopus bimaculoides
CCCGCCTATAACATGTTTGTCTACTACCTATATGATTTTGACATCTATTCTAGTGGAGAAATCATATACGCTTACGGAAGAGAATAACCTCTTTCCCACGGAACAAAAAGGATGTAGACGAGGCTCATACGGATGCAAAAATCAGCTCCTAATTAATCGCATGATCCTTGAGAACTGCCATAACAAGCACAGAAATCTCAGCTGTTCATAGATTGATTATAAAAAAGCCTTTGCCAGCATACCACATTCGTGGATTCTGAAATCGCTGGACATTTTCAAAATTTCTTCTGTGATTTCAGATTTTTTAAAGTATAATATGTCACTATGGAACACGAAGCTGCAATTATATCATTATAATGGAGTATTGCTCTCAAACAGTATTAGCATAAACTGTGGCATTTTCCAAGGTGACTCACTTTCACCACTAATTTCCCGGCGTGCTAACGATTTTGCTAGAGTTCCACCTTCTTAACGCAACAACAATAATAATAATAGTTTTAAATTTTGCCACAAGTGCAACAATTATGTGCGAGGGGATGAAACGATTACGCTGACCCCAGTGTTTCACTGGTGCCGATTTTATCAACTCCGAAAGGATGAAAGGGAATGTCAAACTTGGCGGATATTAATTCAGAACATGAACAGCGGAAATGCCGCCAAACATTGTGCCAGCATGCTAACGACTCTCCCAGCTCCCCACCTTATTAATGATAACAACAACAACAACAACAACAACAATGATGATGATGATGATGATAAAGATGATGATTTCAAGGAAATATTAAAGTTACTTCCGCTCCCGTCAATCGTAGTAACGCAACGATTAGAACATATGAGAAACGATTTGAGTCTGTGCTGATGAAATTATATATATATATATATATATATATATATATATATATTGGAAGATGTTTATATCACAGAATTCTACTATACAATCATTTTATGAATTAACGATAACAAGATAGATATATTTAAAGCTAAGATTCATTTGTCATCCGACTCTCACATCTAACTGAACACACTTTAACACACCATTCTCGTTATGGCATTTTAAATAATTATTTTCACTTCCTTGTACATTTGTGTACACTATTCAATGTATGCGTGGGAAATTTCAATGTTTGAATATGAGTAACTTTCTTTATTTTTCTTCCTTTTTCTCTCTCATCGTCTACATATATATACATATATATATATATAGATAGATAGATAGATAGATAGATAGATAGATAGACAAACATATACCTGTGTTCTTGTGGGTGTGAATGTATGTATGTATGTATGTATGTATGTATCTATGTATGTATCTCTCTCTCTCTCTCTCTCTCTATCTATCTATCTATCTATCTATCTATCTATCTATCTATCTATCTATTTATCTATATTCCTTTTTGTTTGTCTATCCATCTATTTATCTATATCTATCGATCAAAATAAATACAATATATATAAGAATGAATATATATAGATATGTATATATATGCAATATGTGTGTGTGCATATGAGTGTATTATATATATATATATATATATATATATATATATATATATATATATATATATATATATATATATATATATATATATGCAAACACACACAAACACATACAAACGAGCGCACACAAACATACACACACATGCACGCGCGCAGAGCACAACAAACACACACATACACACTCTCACAAGGAGTATACTAATAATAATAGGGATGCTATTAGTAATAATTGTAGTGGTAGAAGAAGAAGAAGAAGAATGCTTATACTGAACATTCTTCTAATAATATTTTAAAATGTGACAGTTGAAATGAAACGGTATGTCCACTGGAAGTACGTATAAACATTCTACAGTTACATGGGGATTAACACATACTTTAAGAAATTATTATCTCTTATATTTAATTGTTTATGTTACGATTTTATTTACTCCATGTACCCAGACCTTGTGGACACCCTGTATATAAATCCACTGCCTGGACTGAAGCAAATAAATGAACTCATACATACATACATACATACATACATACATACACAGAAACAAACACATACATTCAATCACACATACAACCATATTTAGAGACATATAAATGAATGTACATATATACAATACATAGGTATATACACATGCGCAAACACACGTATTTATGTATGAATGTATGTATATATGTATATATAAAAAATATACATGTATATTCGTATATGAATATATGTAT
>NC_068985.1:108863818-108865010 GCF_001194135.2 Octopus bimaculoides
TATATATATATATATATATGTATGTATATATATACATATATATGTGTGAGCGTTTGTGTGTGTGTATGTTCGTGTATATTTTCGATTGTACAAGATGTGTGTGGCTGTGTCTCTATAAGTGTTTTTTTTTTTGTCCCAGCTATGTACAATTATACATATATCAATCTTTATTCCAAAAAATACCATCATAGTTTATAATATATGAGTTTAACAATATCTGGTAGGAGAAGCCCACATGTATGTATATGGTCATCCAGAATATATAATAAATCATTCTGTACTGCAGATATGTCTATTAGCGAATCAAAACGTTATATAACGGGTCATAAAACTAAGAAATTAATCAACCATACAGTATAATTGCTATCTATGTGCAGAAATAACTGTGCTGGTTTATAACGAGAAGAGAAAATAGATCGTTAATAATCATAGGGCTGCGATTTCTATATTGTTGTTTCTAATTTAGTTATGACATAGTTTGCACCCTGCGTTCTATGGAAGACAGATTGTTTATATGCCTGTTATAAATCATTTGTTAAGTTTAAATATATAATGTTATTCAGATGTAAGAAATTTATATCTTCTCTAAACCTTATCGCCGTATATATTACAAATATTGTCAAATATTTGCGAGAGGGTGTTTAAATATTATACTTCCATTTAACCAACCCATCAACTCTATATATATACCATTATCAAATATAGTTTCTTTCCCTTAAGTTCAAAAAACACTGTATCGGAATTAAGTATAAATCTTACTGCAATTGTAGTTTGGAAGGCAAAAATAATGCTGTCACTCGGATCAACTGTGTGCTTACGATTTGTGGAACCATAGAACCTTATATTTATACACCTCCGCACAAACGTATACATGTGTATATTTCTATGTACATATACATACCTGACATATATATATATATACTCTTTTACTCTTTTATTTGTTTCAGTCATTTGACTGCGGCCATGCTGGAGCACCGCTTTTAGTCGAGCAAATCGATCCCAGGAATTATTCTTTGGAAGCCTAGTACTTATTCTATCGGATCTCTTTTTCCGAACCACTAGGTTACGGGGACGTAAACACACCAGCATCGGTTGTCAAGCGATGCTGGGGGGACAAACACAGACACACAAACATATACACACACATACATATACATACACACACACACACACATATATATATATATATATA
>NC_068985.1:108865145-108866147 GCF_001194135.2 Octopus bimaculoides
TATATATATTGTTACGAACGCCCGCACGCGAAGCACCTCAACGAAGAGAAAACTCGCGCGCGCGAACGTCAACGCTCAGTGAGTCGGGATGTTCGCCACGACTAAGCCAAGCCGGAGCACGTAAGGATGAACACAGGCAAAAGTAGGGAGAAATAACACGGAGACCATACGTTGCGTAGTGGAACTAAGTTTTTTTCTTTTAAAACATGTAACAATACATCATCAATACAAAACATAGCATTGCGTAACAATAATTCATTAACATATAACAATAGTGCATGCAACATAATCAAAAGTTTACAATCAAGAGTTCATATATCAAGTCGAATTAAAAGTTCTTTCACTTCGTTGTTTTTCTTTTCTTTTCAGTTAACAACATGTCCCATCAAAGTTCTTTTCTTTTTCTTTTCCACCCGTTAACATCACAGTTAACGAAAGTTAACGAAGTTCTTTTCTTCTTTTAAAACATGTAACGACGAAGTACATTTTAAAGAATATTTAAACAAACCTTCACCGCACGAATTTCCTTACTTTCAAAACTCCTACTACAATCCAAGAAGTGACCAACTGACTACTACAAGCTCTTGGCTGCCACAACAGTTCCATCTCTCTGTCCCTCTCTCTCATTGCTTCAGTCCCTATCAGTTGACTGGTACTTTCTCAGCCTCTGTCTGTCAGACTCTCTGTTCATCTTGGCTGACTGTTAGCCTTCACATCAACGGCTGTACATCTTCACTGGCTGACGTTCTTCATCCAACTCCCTGGCCAACTGCTCTGGCCAACCGCCTCGGGCCAACTCCTCTCGCCAACTGCTTGATGCCAACTCCTTCCTGTCGTATTTATCACAAATACCGCAGCTCAACAGTGCTACTTTACCCCCCTCCAAAGCTGGGTCAGTTTAGTACAGTTCCTTAGCTTGTTTTTCTGAACTTTCGATGACCGGAAAGGGTCAGCGATCACTCCTACGGTAAAAATTACTGTACTTTTTTACAGGACAAAGGA
>NC_068985.1:108866157-108867540 GCF_001194135.2 Octopus bimaculoides
TCTCCGGTTGACACACATCCAGTCACCGTCGTACGTTTGCACTTTTTACTGTGCACTTCTTCTCCTGCACAATGCAACTGACTCTGCCGCTGGTCCACTGCCTGGCACAGTCCCACGATTTGTCCCCTACAAATCCTCTGCGCCACTGTCGAACAATTGGCTGCTACTACCAGCATTTCATCAGCACCTGCTTCCACCAGGGTTCGTCTGACTCTCACTCTAGCTTTCAACTTGCCTCGCCTGTCGGGCTCCAACAGCCCCAGACAGCCATCAATCGGGTTGCTCACACGACACTGGAGTAGCTTTTCCGACCTCGGTGGTATTACCGTCGTCCGTAGCGCTTTTACCTCGCTACCGGGCGTGGTCCGTCTTACCACCTTAACAGGGACCGATCTTCCCTGCACCGAAAGCCTCATTAACCGCAAGTCCAGCTGACAAGCCATAGACGTTAAATAGTCCAGTCCCAAAATGCATAGATCCTCCATCTCAACCAAATAAACAGGAAGTACAACTTCCAATCCGGCAACATCAATCCGGACATTAACTGGCCCTCTCAGCTCAGTGCAATGTCCGGTAACTCCACACAACTGCTGCGATGCCTCTGCCAGGTCTAGGTCCTGCAACACATCGGACCTCACAAAAGTTTGTCCCGAGGCCGAATCAATCACCAGAGAACACGTCCGGCCGTTAACTTTTTCGCTCACTCGTAGGCTGTCTATCGCAGTCCTTACATGCCATCTCGAGTGTAGGGCTCCTTTGGAATGTCTGGCTGGTGGTTGCCCCTTAACACCAGCTCTCTGCGATGTCTTTAGCGTGTGCTTGTGTTTGTGTGTGTGTGTGTGTATTCTTATTATGTGCGTTAGTGTTTTTGTGTGTGTGTAGCATTTTTCCAATGGTCACTTCTCTTTGTTAATCGGCCTCTTGAAATTCCGACTAACAGTAAAATGTGTGGACTATTTAACCTTCTATTATATATACATATAAACATACGCGCTTGTACAGGCACACAGACACAGACACACACACACATACACACATACACACATACACATACGCACACAAACAAACAAACACACATTTATATATATATATATATATATACATATATGTTGTTGGCACACCGTCGCTTACGACGTCGAGGTTTCCAGTTGATCCGATCAACGGAACAGCCTGTTCGTGAAATTAACGTGCAAGTGACTGAGCACTCCACAGACACGTGTACCCTTAACGTAGTTCTCGGGGATATTCAGCGTGACACAGAGTGTGACAAGGCTGGCCCTTTGAATTACAGGTACAACTGAAACAAGAAGTAAGAGTGAGAGAAAGTTGTGGTGAAAGAGTACAGTAGGGTTCGCCACCATCCCCTGCTGGAGCCTCGTGGAG
>NC_068985.1:108868323-108872825 GCF_001194135.2 Octopus bimaculoides
ATATATATATATATATATATATATATATACCCATCAATGTAAAATGTTTTGGAACATTACTGTTTTTGGTGACTACAATGGAAATTAGTTTTCCAATAACTTATACCACCGAATCAAATCATTTACCATTGTCGTATTCTAGTGCTTGAAAGCACGAGAATAGTTACAAAGGTAGACTTGAAGAACTGTTTGAAAGCAACGAAACCGTTGCATGGCAGATTATGCAACATAGCACTACATCTGATAGAAATCTTGTGATCTTTAGTTAACTCCCAAATAATGCTCACAGCGGTAAACTATGCCACTTCGTAAAATGTATACAAAGTTACTTGATAAGATGTGTTATGAGTGAAATATCATGGCTGTTGAATGAATACACTGTTGATGGAAAGTTATGAATAAAGTAGGATATCTGTTCTTCTCTCTTACGACAATATAGCCATGTTTTGGTTTATACATATATACAGAAAAAAAAAATGATTCTTGTTTAAGTTCGTCTGGTCTCAAAACTGCAAAGCATAAAAGAAAGATTGTGCTAGTTCCCAGCAATAAGCAATTTAAAGTCAATGTAGAATATGTGTATGTGTGAGCGCGTATGTGTGTGTGTGTGTATGTGTGTGTGTGTGCGTGTATGTGCGTGTGGGTGCGTGTGAGGGGGCGTGTATGTGTATGTTGCGCGTGTGTGTGTGCGTGCGTGTGCAATTTCGCGAAATCAAACTTTTGATTCAAGAAAACTAGTAAAAATATATTGGGATTCGAACCTCCTCTTCTCTCTCTTTCCCCCTCATTTTCTCTTTCTCTCTCTTTTTATCTCCCTTTCTGACTCTCTCTCTCTACTTATCTTTATCATATGTTTCTTACAATTTCTCTTCCTATGTCTAGTTTTATTCGTTCAACTGTTGCAAGAATGTGAATAAGTGTTTCATATAATAAGTATAAATGGTTAGTATAATGAAATGATTCATGTTATAAATGTGTTTCATATAATTCAACAATAACAAGAACAAAGACATACTACAAAACGTACAGCTACGTAGATCAGCCATTAACAATGCATGTACTGGTGAATGGATATTTCTCCAGGAGCAACAAATTCGATGTATTTTAATCCAACGTTCAGTTAGAGCATTATAAGATGCGTGGTAAAATCATTTTGTCTCTTGAATCAACGAGCAGTTCAAGAAAATGACAAACATCATTAAATTATTCTGCAAGAACAGGATCAAACAAATTTACTCCACGGTATCCATTAGAAAAATAATTCGAAATAGTATAAACGAAACCAAATTGTGATATAAAGTTATGTCCCTTCCCTAATCAGTGCATGTGTGATGTGCCGTATTTCAGAACGATAACAGCAGAACGAAAATCATGGAAATATCGACCATATTATTTCATTTAAATACCACTACAAAGAATACTGTATTTTGCTTAAAGAAAAATGGGCAAAGGTTAAAATAGGATTGAGTACCGATATTGCATGATCTATATTTGGGTAGATGCTTCCTATACAATTATAGTTCAAGAAAGTGCGTTTCCGCTGAGAGATATATCACACACCTCACCGCATTGATAATAATTTCTAAAATTGTCATAAGGCCAGAAGCAGCGGTCGTTTATAACGACGCAGTTTCTTATCTGGTAATATTTTAGCGGCTCAGTTTCTTATCATTTTATATATCTTTCCTTTATTCGATAAATTACTGTTTATGTTATAATAATAGTAGTAATAATAATAATAATAATAATAATAATAATAATAATAATGATGATGATGATGATGATGATGATGATGATGATGATAAGTATAAAACATGCGCTACAAGAAATATTTTGCTCAATACCCGTATAAAGAATGAGCTACAGCAAATATTCTTCTCAATACCGCAGGTCTACTTGTCAGTTGTTTGACCTTAACCAGTTGACCATGTTCCTTAGTGGCTGATAGTGTACGCATCTCTGATTACGAGCAGAATTAGTCGGGGAGCATCATAGCCAAGTGTTGAGAGTTATTCTTTGGGGTTTGAATAATTCACCTTTGGAAACACGGGTATTTTGTCTGACATCCTTTAATAACTTTTATTCAAGGACCTTTTGAGTGGGACGGGCTACTCGACCGGAAGAAAATTCCAACTGGGAACACAAAACCCACCTCCAGTGTTTCAAAATAATTACATCACATCTCACTCCTCTGGATCTTCACCATTCAAAATGAATGACAGAAAGATAGATACAAATATACCAAACATCATATTGAAAGACTTCAGACAAAAATCATACCTCCTCGTTGATATGACTGTCCCAATAGATATAAACGTATCTGTCAAGACATACCAAAAACTGATCAAGTATAAAGATCTTGAAATAGAAATTAGCAAAATGTGGAACATGAAGACTAAAACAATACTTGTTGTCATAGGTGCCCTGGGAATGATAGCAAATGGGGCTGATTGCTACCTAGCTCAGATACCAGGAAACCCCAAAATGGCATAAATTCAAAAGATAGTGCGCATTGGGACTGCCCATATCCTACGCAAAATACTTTTTATGTATTCTTAAATTTTAAAACAAACATAATTTTCTTATGGTTGCTTAAACATTTTCTAGAACACTGTGTACAAGACCAAATATATGGCATCCAAGGCATAACACCGACATAAACTACTACCTTGTTGTCTCTTGAGGTCTCTGGGTGAGACTTGGAGCCAATTTGTAAAAATATAAAGCAAAAGTCAAAAAATAAAATAATAATAATAACAACAACAACAACAACAACAATAATAATAATAATAATAATAATAATAATAACAACAACAACAATAATAATAATAATAATAATAATATTATTAATAATAACAATAATAAGTGGCTGATGATTTGTGCATATCTGATCTCGAGCAGAATTAGTGAGAGGGCATCATAGCCATGTATTGAAAAGAATTCTTTGGGCTTTCGACAATTCACCTTTGGAAACATGGGTGTTTCGTTCAACATCCTTAACCAACCCTTATTCAGGGACCTTTTGAGCGGGATGGGCTACTCAACCTGAAGTAAATTCTAACTGGGCTCTACTTGCATGGTCATGCGCTGTTTATCGTGACATGAGATCACCATGTCGCGCAGATATGGCTGTGAAGCACGTACCTGGTGTAACCTTATCAGACGGGTAGTGATGATGGGTATACTAGGCTTCGTATATTTTACCCCAGTTTCGCTTTGATGGCACGCACTGCTCTTCCACTCAATAAGTGTAGGTAAAAATGCACCAGAATCTTTAGTCATCTGTCAAGTCACAACAATGACCTCAGACAGATAATACTTTCCTTAAGATGTGCGCTGTGTCCAATAAAGCTCTCTTTTGCAAAACATCAATCTTGCATGGGATAAGTCTCAATGGGATTGGGCCCAACGCTCCGATCACCACTGGTATCACTTTTACATCACTCTCTCGCATTCCATACAGTCTTGCAATTTCCACTTTCAATTCAGAGTACTTTGTGATTTTTTCAACCTCTTTACTCACAGCATTCATGTCATTTGGTATAGCTACATCATTGATCTGACAATATTTGTCTCTTTTTTATTCAATATGACAATATCCGGCCGACTTGTTCGATTACACGATCCGTCTGAAAATCCTAGTCCCAGAATATTGTTACTTTTCTATCCTGCATAATTTCACTTGGTACATGTTCACACCAGTTCTCTATTACTTCATATTGGTATTTATGACATAAGAGCCAATGAAGATACACACACTTTATCGTGGTGGGCGCTTTCATTCCTTTTACATCCATTTCCTAAGTAGACCACATTTTCCACACTCTTTCCCCAGTCTGCATTTCTGGGTCTCGGAAGTTTTATAGATGTTATACTTCGCTGACTTGGTAGTGAGAGCCCGGTCTTGTGGAGCAATCATCATGCTTTAATTATCATCATCACCATCATCATCATCATCATCATCATCATCATCATCATCATCATCCTCATCAACTTCATCATCTTCATCATCATCATCATCATCATCATCATCATCATCATCATCATCATCATCATCATCATTATTATTATTATTATTATTATTATTATTATTATTATTATTATTATTAGTAGTAGTAGTAGTAGTAGTAGTAGTAGTAGTAGTAGTGGTAGTAGTAGTGTTCAGTTTCTTAATTATCAGGTAATTGAATAAAGAATTTCAAACGTCAAGTCGATTTTTATGGAAATGAATTATTATTATTGTTGTTCAGTAGTTTTATTTTTATAACGTGCTTTCACTTCACTACCGAGCGCAACTCTGTGCGCCTTGGGTATGTGCTGTGGTTTGCTGTGGTGCTCTTATGTTTACTGTACTGAAAGTGTTTTGCGTAGAATGTGTGCAGTACCCAGTAGTGCAATTTTCTGTATGTTATATATATTTGTAAGTCCTGATGTTTTTGTTGTATTTGCCTGAATATTATTATTATTATTATTATTATTATTATTATTATTATTATTATTAT
>NC_068985.1:108873449-108874033 GCF_001194135.2 Octopus bimaculoides
ATATATATATATATATATGTATGTATGTATGTATGTATATACATATATGACCCTTTCAGTTACGAACGACCATGGCGTTGCTCCTAGACAGTTCTCCTCCTAGGCACATATCTGAGCAAGCATTATGGAAGGGCAGAAGTTGCGATGTTGTCCAAGGGAATGGTAATGGCCGATACAGCTTGTCACTATTGACGTCGCAAATCTTTTCTACAGCTGAATAATCTGGACCAAATTGAAATAAAGTGCCTTGCTGAAGAACGCAAGACACCACAGTCCGGGAAACGAACTTACTACCTCATGAATGTGAGCCTGACGTTGAGGATCACAGTTTGTCGGCGTTACAATTTTCTTTGACACTCATTAAAAATAGCAGCCACATATACCTCCAATCGTATTCTGTAATTTTAGCAAAATGTCCATCTGAATGAAGGAGATCGGGAAAAAAACTATTCTTAAAATTAATATAGGATCTTCAAGGCTGTAACTAGATAACCTTTCATCATATGTCTGTTTCTTCAGAACTAGCTTGAGGCAAAATAACAAGAATATTCTGTTAGGTATGATCATAATATTATGGAGCTTAT
>NC_068985.1:108874792-108879413 GCF_001194135.2 Octopus bimaculoides
TATATATATATATATATATATACATACATACATATATATACACACACACACACACACACACATACACACATGGGTGTGTATGTATGTGTGTGTAACGACGATAAATAGTTATTTGATCGCGTGTATGTAGAATTCTCTGTTCTCCTACAGATATTACAAACCTTGATTTCAGTGTTTTTCGGTTATGCATATTTTCACATTATTAGTAAACTATTGTTTTACTGTTTGTATTGCTGAAACACAGATCCTGCATATTCTCGAATCATAGACAATGCATTTTATGAACTAATTTATAGATTATGTGTATGTATGTAGATATGCGTCCATGTGTATGTGTACATACATACATACGTTCTTGCACACATACATGCATACATACATACATACATACAAACATACATACATACATGCATATATACGTATAAAGTCTGGAAACATTTTATTTTCTGTTCTTCTGTATTTACTTGCACACCTCACATTTAATGTCATTACAGAACTGTTCAAAAGTCATTGTATAAGAGTCAATTCAAGTACACTGGTTGACAAAGAAATACAAATAAAAAATTTCCAAAACGGAACAAAAAACAGTCAAAAATTAAAATCATGCATTCTTTCTTGCAGGTTTCTCTCTACTGTGAACAATACAAAGCACCTAATCACGAAATGTCTCGAGGCTGTTGGTAATTAAAATTAAAACACAGAAAACTACATAAGAGTCTACATTTGATTACTATAATTCATTCAAATGCATTTTTCGGTCTCGGTCATTCACTCCCTCTCGCTAATAACGCATGAATCAACGAATGAAGTAATTCTTAGAACTATTTAATGAGATTTAAAATAATTATTCTCTGTCGGATTTACTTCTTTTTTGTTTCTTGAAAAATTTTCTCGCACATATAAGTAACCAAATCTGTGGAACATTTCAGTTCGCTTATCAGTACGACAACGTGATCACTTCTGAACTGAATAGCTTCGTAAGCTAAAACTACGTGTTAACACCACCAACTTCAATCCTCACCAGTAAATCATGCCTTCCTACACACTCCACTACTTCAACCACCGTGGCCGTGCTGAGATCTGCCGTATGCTGTTCGCAGCTGCTGGTGTCCAGTACAATGACCGCAGAATCGAATCTTCCGAATGGGACAGCATGAGAAACAGTATGTACAATATCCTTTTATGCATCACTTAAAACAATATTTTTATGTTTACTTATGTTGAGGCTAGGATTTATAATATGATTCATATCTATTGATCTCATGAACTTAGTTGATTGATTGTTACTATTTACTCACTAATGGTTATGAGCAGACGTTATAAGCTGGCGTATAATAGCTGTATTTAAATACGTAGACTTTGGTTATGTAAAAGAATTTACTGTTATATAATAAACAAGCAATTCCTGGTCAAGGTCACTGATTCACCTGTAACGAGACTACGTGATAAAAATAGACAGAAAGCACCATTGTATTGCTAATGAAGGAAATATCTTCTGTTCAAAGGAAGGGTGATTATGCCAATGATATTTGAATTCCCTCTCTGTCTGGTGTGGTTTTTGTTTTCAACTTCTGTTGGATGGCTTTTGTAGTAGACACATGAATAAGAAGATGATTTTAGAGTGTTACTCTTCTCGGAAAGAAATAATAGAGGAAGGATTTACTTTAGGCACAGCAAATTGAAGCAAATTAAATTATTATGATAGAAAGCAAGGGGAGATTCTGTGTGCGTCAGCCGAAAAAATTATGAACTATCAACGAAAGAAAGAACGGTAACTTCACGCCTCCATTTGTGATCCATACTGAGCCACTCCATCACACACACACACACACACACACACACACACACACACATAAGTATGTATATTTATATATGGATGTATATATGTATATATATACATATATACATATACATATATATATACATACATACATATATATATATTATATTAAATATATACGTTTATAAAACAAAATTTTACAAAATATATAGTATCTGTTAACAGTCTTGCTGCAATAAAGTATCTTCAATGCATCGATTTTGAGCTCTATCTTTTAAGAGACATATATATATACATATATATATACATGTACATGTATATGTATACATCTGCATGTATATATATATAGATATGTTTGTGCATGTATGTGTATGCATGTATGTATGTATACATGCATACTAATCATCCTTCGTCATTTTCTGATTTTTAAAAATATGTGTTACATTATTTTTACTTGTTTCAGTCAGTGCGGTCATGTTTGGACACCGCCTTAAGAGGATTTTGGTCGAAAAAAGTTGGGCCCAGTACTTATTGTTTAAAGCTTCGTACTTATTTATTCTATCGGTGTTTTCTGACGAACCGCTAGGTTACCGGTTATCAAGCGAAGGTGGCGGAGAAACACTAACAAAAGAAACACATGTAGATATATACATTCATATGTATATATCTATGAGGTGTGTCTTTCAGTTTCCATATCAAATTTAGGGGCCATGAAGAAGATACACGCCCGAGTAGCCATGCAGTAGTACTGAACTCGGATTCATGTGGTTGGGACAGTCGCATCACGGCTTCACCGGCGTCTATGTGGTAACGGAACATATGTTGATCGTATGAGTATTCGTTGAGTAAGGTTGTGGTGCTAAATAACAACATAGTGTTGTTATATATAATATATTCAAGTTGTATTATGGATATGATTCATGGTTGAATTCAGTAAACATCATCTTGTTGCTTAAGTGAAGTTTCATTGTTTATCGTATATCTTAAATAGTACAGCAGCAATAGAAGAATGATGGCCAATCACAACCATTATAGCCTACCTTGCATGTGCTGAATACACTCAGGAGCAAAGCAAGGAAACTCAAGAAATGCTGGTATTCTATCATCGGTAATTTGCGAGATAGCCCGAACACTTAACGACAAGGACTATTGCTAACGTCCAAAATTTGTGATACTTATAGCGGCTTTGCTGTCACATGTATTTCTTTTAATTTTAAGAAACATTCTCTTTACTATAACAAAGATTACATTCCCTCAGAAGCCTGACTTTCACTATTATCTCCTGCAAGCTAAAATAGGATACTGGAAAGGCAGTCTATCTGAAATCACCTTAAAACTTATGATTACAGCTTGTTTCTCGCTTAGGTTATTTTCTTCATAGCGTCTCTGCTTCATTACTCACCTAAAGAATAACAGATCTATGCACATGGATACATACAAAACAGTTAAGGGGCGACCGTGACACCTCTCCTCGACAGAAATTATGACAATATCTAAGGATAAAGCACATTCAAAGAATACTTACTGTACTCTGGGTAATCATCTGCTCCATTGCTATATCATCGCTCACGATACTATGAGACAGTTTTAAGCCCTCCTCTTGATGGAGATATTACTTTAAGCTCTGACCCAAACAACCAATCATGTAACATGTTGCACTTGATTACATGTTGCCAGTAGCATTAAGAGCCACCAGATTATTATATGATATACAGTAATCAAGAAAAAACTAAATATGAACCAAACTCTTTCCAATACTTTAGGGACATCTATTATAACAGCTATACTGTACACGCGCTATATTATATATTATATACAAATTATTGGAGTCAATAAGAGAACTGCTGCATTGTTGCTCGACCTGCTAGAAACAGTACTTAAACCTCCCTCAAATCATACACAACCATCTTATAAAGTAATGAACACTGGATACTATATGTACTGATATACAACTTGCGTAAAGTGATACAGGATGACCACACTTAAATCAACGATGTGACATATGACTGGATTTTTAGATATCATATTAGAGCTACGCGAACGGAGTATCATACTATAAAACAATATTCCTCGGGACACCTTTTTTTTTTATTATTCTCTGGTTCAACGCAGAAAATGCTTACAGAAGTCTTTCAGAATTTAGAAAACCTAATCGGCGAAATGACCGGGAAAGAGTTGAGAGATGCTCTCATACTTCATAGGTGAAGATTACTTATCGGTGTGTTTTTAGACACTATTTTCTGTTTTACGTATTCTCTAAATATTTTCAGCACATTAATTTGAGGATCTAGAATCTAAGATTCTTGGTCATCGAATATTCGCCTTTGTTTTCTTGACTATTTAACTGTAAAATCCAAATGAGACCTAGAGATTAAACAAAGAATTATCCGTTAAAGCCAGGGACAAACTACTTTATCGCATTTATTGAGACTCTTTACATTCTAGGTTCAAATAATGCCAAAGACACACTTGACATTTATTTCCCCGGAGGTGATAAAATAACGTACCAGTCGAGTACAGGTTCGCATGCATTGACTAACCCTTCCCTTCAAAATTAATAGGTTGTGCCTAAATCAGAAACCATTATTCTTACCACTAATATCACGTTCTATTCGACCAGTAATAAAGTCATTAAAATATTGTTCGTGATTGAATCTCTTTTTAATGAAATGTATCTTTATTCCAGAGATGCCATGCAACATGATGCCCATGCTGGAATTGGACAACAGGACCCAGATTCCCCAAAGTATGGCTATGGCTAGATATTTGGCCAGAGAATTTGGTAAGGTATTTTGTGTATACGTCTGAGTTCATATATATATATATATATATATATATATA
>NC_068985.1:108879740-108881805 GCF_001194135.2 Octopus bimaculoides
TGTATATATATATATATGAAGCCACTTTAGTATTAAAACACACATTTTGTGTAATTTGCGAAGTGGCACTTGATTCCAAAATATATTCCATGACAGCTGTAATGGTTTCAGGGTTCAGTTCCTTGACTTAGCTAATGATAGTCTTCTTCGATTGCTCCGGTGCTTCTGGTTTGACATAAAACCTCTCCTTGCGGTACCCCAACAAGCCAAGGCTATTCAAGTCAGGGGAACGTGATGGCCAGCCGACATCACAGTAGCGAATGATGACACTTTCTCCAAAATATACCCTCAGCAACTGTGTTGTCTCTTGCGTTATGAGCATTTGCCTCATCTTGCTGGAACTACACATCATCCCTATTTTAAAGGGCTGGGCGCAAAACGTCCTCGATCATGGACCTGTAACGCTTACCAGTCACAGTGACAGCCTTTTCCATCATCGACCTCAAAGAAATAAGGCCTGATTATCTCATCAACCCTAATTGCACACCATACTGTACACTTTATGCGGTGCAATTCTCTTAAGAGCTCTCTGTGTTTGATTAATTGGCCCCTGATTTTCATAGAACAGTTTCTCCATTCGGGTGCGTTGTGCGCAGCCATATTTTTGCATATTTAGTTTCGAGGGCCTAGTCCATAATATCTCTGAAAAGAAACACCCAAGGTAAAAATGTAAAAGAATTATCAAAGATTTCAACCTCTCAGTGAATTTTGGGCCATATATATACATATACATATAGAAATATATATATATATATATATATATATATATATATATATATATATATATATATATATATATATATATATATATGTAACGTTGTTGAAACAGAAAGGAAAATGTTGATAGATGTTTTATTCTACGCAACGTGGCAATCCTACATGATGTTTTATTATTTCATATTAAATTTTGTATGTGGTTTTTACCTCTCTCTCTATATCTGTATCTCCATCTTTCCTATCATCTAGGTTTCCATGGCAGAAACAACATAGATATGGCCAGAGTTGACTACATTTCAGACTGTTTCTATGATATCATGGACGACTACATGAGGATGTATCAGGATGGCAACTGCAGAATGATGGTAACGCGTTACTTTTCTAAAATTTAACCCTTATAAGAAAGCTTATGTTTTTCTAAACAACACATTGTATGGCTGCGTTTTGTAAATATTGCACTTTACAATGGTCTAGGTGATAATGTTATCTACAATACATACATATTACAGAGTCCCGAAATAGCATAATCATTATACAACTCAGCAGTATATTGAACTTCGCGCATAAGTACGCTTTTTAGCATTCTAGTGAATGATGATCCATCAGATATAATTGTAAGCACTAATGTATATATTCACGGCGTTTAAAATATGCTTTTTTACGTACAGGATCGACTATCACCTGCTTATATATAAATACATATATATATATATATATTTATTTATATTCATCCAAGCATATAATAGTTCTTTCTGTATTAGGCACAAGGTCTGAAATTTCGGAGGAGGGGTTAAGTCTACTACATCAACCCAAATACTCTACTGATATGTAATTTATCGACCCTGAAAGAATGATAGGACAAGTCGACCTCGGTGAAATTTGAAATCGGATCGTAAAGACAGACGAAATGCCACTAAGCATTTTGCTCGGCGTGCTAACGATTATGCCAGCTCGCCACCTTATCCAAACATAATAAAATAAAGAGTAAAGACCAAAAGATAAATATTTATTTGCATAGATCCATGTACATAAATATTGGATCAGGATGACCGGGCCACGAGTGCAGTCACACTCGAGGGCTCTAGAGCAAGTGTTATGTGCTGCGGCATCAATTCTCCTCATATCTTGTGACTGGAATTCGGTAAACAAGATCTGCACAGAAACCTGTCAGGCGGATTGTTTCTTTGTTGCATGCAATATAGTAATGCAATACACACACACAAACATATACACACACGCACATACACATACACACACGCACACACAGAGAAACACATGTATACGCACACATGTATATGCATAAATATATATGTTTATATATATATATATATATATATATATTGTCAAT
>NC_068985.1:108881815-108884548 GCF_001194135.2 Octopus bimaculoides
TATATATATATATATATATATATATATATATTGTCAATTGTAATGTTATTGAGAAGCAATGAAAGAAACTATTCTGTAGTTTATATACAGAAAGAAAGTTCTCAAATTTTCCAAGGAAATGGAATGAAACAGAATAGAATAAAATAAAGTAGAATACGTACGTTATTACACGGAAGAATTTTTCACCTAGCGCTTGAGATGACTATTGTCGGAAGGAGAGAGATGGAGGAATAGAGGAAGAGAGCGAGAAAGAGAGAAAGAGAGAGTGAGAGAGAGAAAGAGAGAGAGAGAGCGAGAGAGAGAGAGAGAGACCTAAGCCTGTATTATTGTGATTACATAAGATAAGCTGCAGCATATCTCAATTACAGAGCTGTATTTTTGATTTAAAAATATCTGAGAAATGGTTTTTACATTTAATCATATATAATTTCAACGTCTTCTATTCTTACATCCACTCTTGCAATATCATATAAAATTCCCTTCTCTTCAGAAATGTATCATTGTATTGAAAAATGTTTGTCGATGACAGAAATTGTCAAATTGTTTTCGAGTAATTGATAAGAAGTAAAAAAAAAAAAACACGAAAACGAAAACTCCTAACATAGGAATATTAGTTACAGATACATAGAAATGCTTAAAATATAATATCGTATTCACACGTGTACAGACATAATGTAAGTCTGCCAAAAAATAACAACATACAATATAAACATGAAGAATATTGTAGGCAATTATCCATTATTTTTGTTAGCTAACTCTATGTAAGATAACAATTGAAATATAAATAAAAAAGAAATACTGTTCCTTGGATTAATGACACCGATGTTGCACAAATAACTGACTAAATAAATAAATAAATATTTTCAGAATTATCTCTATTTAACAAGATACTCTGACAAAAGTTGTATTTCGTGTTCTACTTTTTCTTTTGCTATTACGATGGAAATTACTTCTCAGTGGCGAAGTCTAAATTATTGTCACTGGAAGTTTTAAAACTTAATACATGTCAAGGAGATGACTAATAATGGTTTCTAATTGAAACACAAAGCCATGTATTTTAAGCGGGGTGGCAAGTCAATACTGTTTACTGCAGTACTTCAATGTACACGAAATGATGTAAAAGCAGGACCTCGGTAGGGTTTGTACACAGAAAGTAAAACCCTGGAACAAAGAATTTCTTCTAATGCTTTAGAGTTTCTGCCAACTCATCACCTTTGGACATGGTTATATCTTTTCAAATTTCGGCACAAGGCCAGCAACTTCGGAGGATGGGGTAAGTTGATGCTATCGAGCCCGATACTGAAGTGGTACTTATCTTATCAACCCCGAAATGATGAAAGATAAGGTCGACCTCAGCGGACGTTGAATTCGGAATGTAAAGACGGAGGAAATGTCACTAACCATTTAACCTGGAGTGCTTACGATTCTCCCAGCTCACTGCCTTTTTGGACATGATAATGATAATATATATTTTAAATTTTAGAACAAGGGCAACAATCCATTCTAGGGTGGTGGTTAATCAATTATATCAACCCTGTACTTCACTGGTACTTTACATTATCACTCCTTGAACTGATGAAAGAAGAATTTGATATTGGTTAGATTTGATCTGAAAACCCGAGAAGCTCTAAAAAGAAAAGTGTCACCAAAGATTTTTGCCTGACATGTTAACAATGTTTTCATTTTGTCATCGCTGGCGATGGTGGAAAAAATATAGAGACTAATTGTGATGAGGATGGTTTTATTGCTTATCAATTCCAGGACTGTTTTGTTTGATTAGAATTCTAAATAAACAGCCCTGTCATTTTTGACATGTGATTAAGCATTATTTTTCCTAATACTATATTTATCCGATTTAGTCTTAGATATCAAAATTTTTAACACGTCAAGTTTGGCAGTATTTCTCGCAAATGAATTCGTGGAATTATGAAAATGATGTTTATAAAGGCTCAAATAGATGACATTTTTTTTACTGAATTTCAAGAGTAACAAGATGTGTTTGATAGCATAATGCTAATACCGTTCTCGTTTGTTTTATTCTCTATTACAGTTCCAGCGTTCCCGAGATATGAGTGGCTCCGTAAGTATTAAATTTGTTTAAATTATTACACAAAAGTGATTAGAAGTGATTTCCTGAAATTGTGTTTACTCATTTTTATGTAGAAGTCCACTGGATTTTGTGGTTATTAGAAAAATACTTATGTGTGTTTCGTACATTCGTGTATGGGTACAGATAAACTTACATTCTTGTTCTAGGTGTGCGTGCCACGTTTGTACAAAAGTTTCTGCGCTTCCTTAAAATTTGAACTAATTGTGTATGTTCACCCAGGAACCTCAAATGAAAACTCTAAAAATGTTTTACAAATTTATTGAACATATAAGGATTGAAATTTTATATTGCGAATCATTTTGTGTTCTTTATATATATTTCAATTCATTCTTAAGATTTTTCTAATATAGCAGGAGTTGGTTTCTAAGAAACAAAGTTATGTGAGATGCCAAAGAAACAATGTTATGTGAGATGCCAAACTATGGAAGCGTCTTGATCAATTTTGCTGCGTCCTTTACATATCTATTGTGCGGGAAGATATGTAACTTGTTTCATTATATATTGTCCAACTTTGGTAATCTGTACAGACTGCATAAATACTCGAAGCTTACTAATTTCCAACACTTGGATTCCTGGATCCTACTTACCTAGTATTATATATATATATATATATATATATATAT
>NC_068985.1:108885187-108886914 GCF_001194135.2 Octopus bimaculoides
TGTGTGTGTGTGTGTGTGTGTGTGTGTGTGTGTGTATTTATACATGCTTGTGTATGTGTGCGCACGTGTGTGTGTGTTTTGTGCGATTAAATATACTATTTGCATAATAATTATATTTTATTATTCTCAGTCTGAAAAACGCATGAGATTTAGGGAAACCTGTAACAGAATCCTGCCATTCTTGGAAAGAACTTTGGACATGCACAGCGGTGGTAGACAGTTTTTCATGGGTGATCAGGTAAGTAGTACTATAATCCTTATAATATATAACAAATCTTTGTAGGAATTAATTATAAGAACTAATTTTAAGTCAAATACTGTACATTATCTGTGCCCCCTGATATTGTTACTGGGAGCTTTATAGTTACAGCAGACGATAATAAAATATTGGGGAAAAACTACGCAAGAAAATCCACAAATTTCTTTTGTTTCTTTATGTTTGCGATTATTCCCGCTACACCTCTTAATAATCAGTGTTATTTCTTTACTACCCACAAGGGGCTACACACAGAGGGGACAAACAAGGACAGACAAACGGATTAAGTCCATTATATCGACCCCAGTGCGTAACTGGTACTTATTTAATCGACCCGAAAGGATGAAAGGCAAAGTCGACCTAGGCGGAATTTGAACTCAGAATGTAGCGGCAGACGAAATACTGCTAAATATTTCGCCCGGCGTGCTAACGTTTCTGCTAGCTCGCCGCCTTATAGTGTTGTTTTGTTTACATCCCCGCGACTTAACTTTGCAGCAAAAGGGTTGATGCAATACGTACTAAACTAAAAATGGAAAGTACTAGCGCCGATTAATAAGACTACACACTTCAAGGTGGTACCTTATTATGCCTTTCAGCTCAATTACTGAAACAAGTAATAGATAATATAGATAAAATATTAAAGAAAATAACTGCTATCATATAGCTGATACTTTCAAACCAAAGTCTCGAACATTATTGGAAAACAGAAATGCAATACACTCTTCATAACATCTATGAACGTGTTTAGAATAAACTCTTTGAATAAGCACTTACATGAGATTTAACTTGTATTATATATTGACGAAGTAATTATTTCTCTCACTAATGCTTCTCTCGAAATATTATCTCTCCTGCAGATGACCATGGCTGACATGATGTGCTACTGCGCCCTTGAGAATCCACTTATGGATGAACCATCGATGCTGAGCAGCTACCCAAAACTGATGGCACTGAGGAACCGTGTGATGAGTCACTCTAAGTTGTCTAGCTACCTCCAGAGAAGGACACGTACCGAATTCTAAGAAACAAAAAACTGTCTGAACTATTAACCGCAAAATTGTATAACCCTTCACCTTGATATTCTGAATGATAAATACTGTTCAGAAATGGCAATGATTTTACCTATGGTGTATCTTACTGAATCTTCTGTGATAGAATGTCAATAGATACCTCAGTGGCTATTGAAGAGGCAATAGTTTAAATATTGCCATATGTGTAAACGCGATACACATACATAGATATATATGAATGTATGTGTATATGTATGTTGGTATTTGTATATATTGCAGAAAATTGAGGTGAGAATATGATAATAAAATAATATAATCCTAAATATGACTTATGTTATGCTTTTTGTAATGTTATCAATATTTGTGTGAAAAGCGTGATGCAAACTCCTCTATTTCCTCTTATACACACACACACACGCACACATACATACATACATATATACATACATACATACATATAT
>NC_068985.1:108887302-108892655 GCF_001194135.2 Octopus bimaculoides
ATGATTGTGTATAGAGGAATATATTATTTAGTTTAAAAGAGTTCCAACACTGTCTGTTTTTTATGTTTTATTTATATTCCTGCAGAACCAATGTGGGGTATAGAATATGGAATATACAATATATAATATAATATACAATATATAATATAAAATAAAATAAAATAAAAATGGATGGCACCATGAAAGAAAGTATTGAATGTAGATGAAATATTGAGTGTTCAATATAAAGGATCAAATATATAAATATATAAATATAAATATATAAAGGCGACTCGAGTTTCAGGGCTATTTCCCTTCGTCATGGCTGGTATGACAGACTTTATACTCTCTTTTACTCTCTTGCTTGTATCAGTCATTTAACTGCGGCCATGCTGGAGCACCATAATTTGAAAATATGGTAGTTATTTGTAAATCATGTTTACACATCATGACAGAACATTGACTGATGCTGTAATTCTATGCCATGAATCAAAACATGAACAAAAGTCTTTCCAGAGCCGTCGACTAATGAGGCTGTTTTCCCGTATTTTCTGGTGTATTTAAACTCCCGTCCCAATCTGCCTGCCCGAAACGCCGGTCCGTGACATGTTTACTAATTTTTGCCAGCTCATTGTTATCCTAAATTATGCTCTCAATGTTTTGGGTTGGGTCACGTACAATTGAGAAACCAGCGTTCGAAATACAAGTGATGAACAGAAAACTTTAAAATCGGAAAATGGTTTTGTGAATAATATCCGACAATTAGTAATTGTTGAACTATACACTTTCTTTGTCTTCTTCTTCATCCTCATTGTCATCCTTCTTATCATCATTATAATTATCATCATCATCATGGTCGTAGTCCTGATCATCATCATCATTATTATTGTCATCATCATCGTCATGTTATCTCTACGGTTCTTCATATCTGAGACGTTATCACAGTCCGGAACTTCAGCTTGGTTCATTTCGTTTGGAACATCTTTGAATAACCTATGCAGTTCATATTTGCGACCTGTATTTGGTCTTCCGATCTGCTTTACATTGCAGCATCTCATCACCCAAATTATACCCTAAATGAACATCATATTTGATAAGGTAATTTGGGATACATTTCAAGTAAAATATATAATTGACACGTTTGAAACGTGTGAATAAATGTCTGCTAATTCAACACTGAAAACATGTTTGACACCGCACAACCACAACTACAACACCAGTAGCTACTACCGCAACAACAGCAACAACAACGACAATAAACACGAGCTAACGATTTAGAGTTCTTTTTTCTCCTCGTGGCACAAGGCCCGAATTTTGGGGAGAGGGGTCATGTCGATTAGATCGACCTCAGTACGCAACTGGTACTTAATTTGTTGACTCCGAAAGGATGAAAGGCAAAGTCGACCTCGCCGGAATTTGAACTCAGAACGTAAAGACAGACGAAATACCGCTAAGCATTTCGTCCGGCGTGCTAACGTTTCTGCCAGTTCGCCGCCTTGAAAACAATTTAGAATTACTTAACATGTTAGAAATAGCAGCCAAACACCACTGTAATCGCACCTTACCGTTTTCAGTCAGTGGAGGACATTGGAAATGCATATGCGTATAAAAGAAAACGTTAACTAATGCTGGATTGTATTTGATTATGCATCTGAATTACGCTTCTCTTAATACCGCCACCAGCACCACCACCACCACCACCACCACAAAGATCAACATTACCAATATAAAATATCGGAAAATTCAACTCTTTCTTAAAGAAATTACAATTCTGTAATAGCAATAATCAAAGTCTTGTCTGCAAGAATAATCTGGCAAGAATATGTCCTAAGCCATAAGGAATATTCTAATGTTGAACATTTGAGTTTATTTCAAAACAACGGAAACCGTTTGTCTCCTTCAGCGTTTCTGTCTTACTGTATTAGTTTTCTATTATTTTCTGCAAGATATTTTTGCAGCTCTATAGGTGTTATTTTATAGTAATCCACTTGCATAAAGCCTTCACCTTCCGATTTGTATAGTAAATTTAATATTTCTATTTCAGACTTTAGATAACATATTTCAAATTCAGTTATCAATATACTTACTTTTATGTTTGATTTTGCTACTTTATTTAATGTCCAGTCGAAATGAATAGATAAATACACAAACGAGACTTGTTTTGCTGATAGACAGAGCCCATGTAACAGAAAAATACAAATTTCACTGACAAAACAATCAATCATCTGAATAAATGTTCCTCACTAGAATTACGCTCCTAAACAAGAGTGGAAGATTAGAGCAGGCTTTAAGGCGTCCCAAAAATGTTTTGAGGGATTTATTTAAGAGATTTATTGTCTAATTTCAAATCACTTGGAGATTAACTATGCCTTTTACCGAACTGAAACCCTAAAATAAAGAACCGAAATATTATTGCGATTACATTAATCGATTAAACACTGTCGCAAATTATTTGTATTTACGCCTGTGTCAGACACTCATACTCCCTAAGACAAAGACATTTCACAACCCCCGAGAAGTGCAATCTAGTTAAAGCTAGATATCAACCGTGTGGAACATACATGTTGTGAAAAACTTGCACAGCTTTGGTTATTGCCAATCTGTATGAATACATAAGCATATAGATTTGTGTGCGCGTGTATGTGTGCATTTATACTTAATGGCTGCAACTTGGATTTCGAGTAACGCCATTACTTGATTGTTCTCTTAAACAGGAGAAGCACGTATGTGGCTTTCCAGCCTCACTAAGGCAGAGGTGCTGCAGTGACGGCATCCCTTGCGGTAACTTATTTTTCACCCAAGTTGGCGCATGACTTCATTCTCTCAGGGAATGTTTGATCCCGTGTTTTGCCTTTTTACGGCTACGGTCAGCCTAGGAATGCAACACATAATAGAGATGTTAATAATCAAGTCTGGAGCTTGAAAATCTAGTGCCAATCCCACATTATAAGCAACATATGCATTTGCGAAAAAATAGAACTAGTCTACATCATTGGATGCAAACGTAGTTGATGATGTCGCATCAGAGCTTTCCTTCTAGAGAGTTGTATAAAGACAGACTAGATTTCTCTCTCTCACAGCTGTTGGATGACCGCTGAATCTAATGAATCCATATGCCTTCCGACATATTCTGATTTTCGACTTGCAGGCTCTGCAGTGAAAACCATTCTACTTAGCAAACAGGCTTAGCAGAGTTACCGTTTTAGTCGCTGACGAGCCAACCATGCTGCACGCTGAACTGGGTTACTTTTTGCTTGTAGCAGTAAGAATGGCCGGAGATAATATATATGTGTGTGTTTGCATTTGTTCGTTAGGCAATGACAACATAAAGAAGATAACATGGGCACCATAACTTCCTATGCATTCGTATTAGCTTTATGCTTAAAAAGATGGGAAAAGGTCATATTTTGGTCATTAGGCCTTTAACGGACCAAGTAGATGAATGCAAAAAGTTTTTGGAAGAAAATGTAAGGAGAAAGGGATTAAGGGGCATGTGTGTGTTATATGTTTATGTTTGTGCGTTTGTCTGTGTATCATATACATTATATATGAATGTGCATGTATATATACTCATGTATGAATATGTATATGTACACACACTTACGTGGGGTACCCAAAAGTAACCGGAAACAGCCTCTGAGGGACAAACCCGTTCTAGCTCAAGCTTCCGCCGCAAGAATCCAGTTGATGCAACCCTTGGACATCGATTTAAGTCGTACTACTATGTGGTGTGTCTTTGTTTTGCAATGTTTCTCCCCTCTTCATTGATTTTTGGGATGGCTGAGACGAAGGACAGTGCACATCCATGAAATTCTGTTCTCTGCTGGGGGAAACGGCGGCTGAAAGAGTAGATAGGCTTCAAACAGCTTACAAGGACGTTGCTATGAATCAAACACTAGTTTACGAGTGTTTCCACTCTTCAGGAATGGTCACTTGTCACTTGAAGAACAACCTCATCCAGAGTGACCGTCGATTTCCTGAACAAATGAAAACGTTCTGAAAATTCGCGCACTCATCTTGAAGAACTGTCACCAAACAATTGACGAACTTGTCGATATGTCTGGTGTATCTTGGAGCTCCTGTCAACTAATTTTGAGCGAGGAATTGCATGTTGTAAACTGAAAGAACAGTTGAAAGTTGATCTAGACATTTATTGGAAAGTCTTCACTAGTGAGGAAAGCAGCTGCAACGGAATTTGCAGGTGTGGAAGTCTTGAAGAAAAAAACGACGGAAGCGTCAAAAGGTATTACTTCGCAAGATTTCCAGCACTGCTGGAAAGCGAATACTGCAAAGCGAGCCTGGACCGATGCATTTCTTCAAATGAAGAATATTTCATGGCAATAAAAGTGTAAACATGTAAAACTAAGTGAGTAAAATATTGGAAAATTCCGGTTTCTTTTCGGGAGCTCCTGGTGTATAATTTGTATGTACGAGAGAGAAAGAGAGAGAGAGAGAGAGAGAGAGAGAGAGAGAGAGAGAGAGAGAGAGAGAGAGAGAGAGAGAGAGAAAGAATATATAACCGAACAGAAGTTTGTTTATAAAATAATTTGGTTAATACTTTGTATATATAGGCGTGGCTGTGTGGTAAGAAACTTGCTTCCCAACCACATGGTTTCAGTTTCAGTTCCGCTGAATGACACCTTGGGCAAGTGTCTTCTACTATGGCCTCGGGCCAACCAAAGCCTTGTGAGTGGATATGGTAGACGGAAACTAAATAAAAACCCGTTGTATATATGTGTGTGTGTTTGTGTGTATTTGTCTGTCTGTGTTTGACACCCCTCCCCATCACTTGACAACCGCTGTTGGTTCTGGGGTCGATTTGTTCGACTAAATGCAGTGCTGCAGCATGGCCACAGTCAAATGATTGAAACAAGTTAAAGAATATATATATATATATATATATACATTCAAATGTATGTATGTATGTATGTATGTATGTATGTATGCATGCAGTCATGATTGTTTTATTTTTTTCTAAATCTTCTGTAACTACAGAAGCTGAGACTATAGTAGGTTTCCCTTTCACAGTTTAACATTGAATATGCCGCAAAGGACATGCAGTTCTAAGTACTAGCTAATTGTCAGCCGATTTAAATATTAGTCACATAGTATAATAATTATGTATGCATGTATGTACTATGTATCTATGCTTCTATCTATGTATCCCCATATCTACCTATTTAACTATATGAAAAGCAGTGTATATATATATATATGAGAGACCAAAGTGTATATATATAAAAAAGAATACAAAAATGGGACAACATCCAGATAGTTAGATGATACAAAAAAGGGATACAAAAAAGAGAAAGAAAAACAAGGACGTGTCATCCGGAGTCAGTCTGGATGTTTAGCGTTCTTGTTCCATTTTTTG
>NC_068985.1:108893770-108894616 GCF_001194135.2 Octopus bimaculoides
AAATATATATATATATATATTTGTGTGCACGCGTGTGTGTGTACGGAGTGTGTGGGAGTATAGCTAACAAAAATTGAGAAAAGAAGTGAAAGTACGCCACACGATGTTGTGAATGCTTCAGGTAAACTGCAACATATAGCAATTTCATATTTACACTCCTTTCATAACGTCGTTTAAAGAACAGTTTTGATAGCTTTCTATATAATGATAGGTTATTGCTATCGCTTCCAATCCTATAACTATTCTGTTAATATCTTAGACATATCTTGTGTTCAGTTATGCGCTCATTATATTCGCAGGTGTTTATTAATGATAGGAGTTGTCAAACTGTTTTCATATATTTTGCGGCAGCTAAAAATAGATCCTGAGCATATGAACAATTCATACATATATGCGATAGTTCTTATGTTATCCAATATTTAATTTGGAAAACACAGTGGAAAGAAAATAGAAAAAATAAACACGTGCTGCAAACCGATTCTAGATAATATAAAGTAAAAAAGTAAAAAACCTGATACGATGTAAAATATATTCTTAATAGAAATCATCTATTGTATTCATTAACTAATCTCTATATCGGATGATGTTAATAATAATAATAATAATAATAATAATAATAATAATAATAATAATAATAATAATAATAATAATAATAATGATAATAATAATAATAATAATAATATTAATTATAATAATGCTAATAATAATAATGAGGATGATGATAATAATAATAATAATAATAATAATAATAATAATAATAATATTAATGATGATGATGATGATAATAATAATAATAATAATAATAATAATAATAATAATAATAATAACAATAATAATGAGTAGAAG
>NC_068985.1:108899176-108906032 GCF_001194135.2 Octopus bimaculoides
AGAAGAAGAAGAAGAAGAAGAAGAAGAAGAAGAAGAAGAAGAAGAAGAAGAAGAAGAAGAAGAAGAAGAAGAAGAAGAAGAAGAAGAAGAAGAAGAAGAAGAAGAAGAAATATAATGGAGTGAATATTGTCAAAGCAGTGATAAGATGGGCTGTGACAGTATTAAGATAAGTTGCGCCTTTTCTAAAACGAGGAAAAATCGAGATACACACGTTAGATAGAAGAAATATGAAACTGTTCACAACACCTAAAAGTAATACTGCCATAATCTACCTACCAAGAAAAGAAAGGGAAGAGATTTGCTAAAGGCAGGCAGTACCATTAAGTACTGCAATATTGGATTTGAAAAAGTATAGTTGAATGGACTGCAGGAAGAATATAATCGGTGTCTAGAAATTTCCCAAAAATTTAATGAACCACATTAAGAAATCAAGAGAAGTAAGACTAATAGAACAAGTAACTAGAAAGTGAACGAATGACATGGCCAATTCATGCAAGAATCCCAGGAAGCTGGAAGTAGAGAAACGGACGGAAACCCAAAACAAGAAACCGACGCGGTAAGTTTAGACACTCGAGTGGAAGCCAGTAGGAAGGATTTTATAAAGGTAGGGCTGATAAAACTCAGTCAGAAAGATATTCACAATTTATGGAAAATAAGACGAAAGGATTAACTATCGCGTGAATGCAGTAAACTAGCACAAAAAGAGTATAGGCGCAACCGTGACTGTAGGTGAGAGAGTGCACTGTGAAGGCGTCGAGCTGGCAGAAACGTTAGCACGTTGTCTGTCCTTGTTTGTCCCCTCTATGTTTAGCCCCTTATGGGCAATAACAAATAAGAAACGTTAGCACGCCAGGCGAAATGCTTAGCGGTATTTCGTCTGCCGTTACGTGCTGAGTTCAAATTCCGCCGAGGTCGACTTTGCCTTTCGTCCTTTCGGGGTCTATAAATTAAGTACCAGGTACGCACTGGGGTCGATGTAATCGACTTAAATCCCTTTGTCTGTCCTTGTTTGTCCCCTTGAGGGCAATAACGAAATAAGAAACGTTAGCACGCCGGGCAAAATGCTTAGCGCTATTTCGTCTGTCTTTATGTTCTGAGTTCAATTTCCGCCAAAGTCGACTTTGCCTTTCATATTTTCGGTGTCGATAAATTAAGTACCAGTTGTGTACTGGGTTTTTTTCTAATCGACTGGCCTCCTCCAACATAAGTTCGGGCATTGTGCCTTGAGTAGAAAAGAAAGGGTGCACTGTGATGATAGCCGAATTTGTGGATACAAAATAAGAGAAACGTGGTACGAAAACGATCCAGAGGTTTATAGGACATTCATAAAAACACTAATCAGGATATTGAAGCAAGGAGACTAGATCTGATGATAGAGGACAAAACAAACAGTGTTTGATTATAGACTACAATACCATATGATAATGGAGTAGGTGTCAATGCAAATGAAATAACTGAGTAATATTGGTGCCTAATCAGAGGGGTGAAATGATTGTGGAAGAGTAAGACGACAATAATTCCTGTAGTAGTTTGTCCACAAGGTACAACACTCAAAATTTTACCTTAAAACACTGTAAAGATTTGGGAATTCAAACTGGTATTGTCGACCTGAGAAAACCGCAATTTTATACTCTGCTGGTATCCGAGAAATGATGCTTAACTTTACAAACCTCGAAACAAAATGCCTGCTAATTAATAAAACATGTAATTGTTATATAATAATAATAATAATAATAATAATAATAATAATAATAATAATAATAATAATGATGATGATGATGATGATGATGATGATAATGATGATGATGATAATAATAATAATAATAATAATAATAATTATAATAATAATAATAATAATAATAATAATAATAATAATAATAATAATAATAATAATAATAATTACACCGGGGACGTTTAATATGAGAACGATAAATCACGGCTCCGAAATTTATCCAAAAACATCGGAAATAAAGATATCGCATGGAGCCAAAAATAGCTGACAAAGGGTTGGACTATATCCGAGTAATTAATACTCATTGAAATTTATTTCTAATTTTCCAAATATAATGATGTTTTTTAACTGGATATCATCTCCACTACTCGCACAGCACACGTAAACATGCTTGTTACATCAACACCAGTGGACTGACTGTTGAGTAGCTGTCGTGTAGCGGTTGAGCAGAGATCATCCGAAGATGCTAGATAGCAGTAGCTTGAGACATAACAGTTACTGAATGACAGATCATGTGCAAGTCAGAATTTTATTCACGCGCGCTTTCTTGAACTTTCCCAAATGCAAGAGTGTCAGGTCAAAATCTACATTGGGATTCAGGACTTATGCTATTTACTACATGCATATTCAAGGGGTCAAAGAGTTTTCCGTTTATGCACAACAAACTTATTCCCCTGTGATTACCACATACACTCTTCTTCCCCCTGATTTAGTTCAAGTGTTACAGATGAATCTTTGTTTGGGAAGAAATCCATTTTTCCAAATGAAACAGATCAATTTGCGTAGCTTTTTTACAACTTATCTACTCACATGCTTGTACACTTCTATGGAAATACCGTCTTGTCCAGGAGCATTACTACCGAAAAGTTTCTTTTCATAGCAATACT
Organism: Octopus bimaculoides; assembly: GCF_001194135.2. NCBI lineage: Eukaryota > Metazoa > Mollusca > Cephalopoda > Octopoda > Octopodidae > Octopus > Octopus bimaculoides. The sequence continues at coordinate 108,901,796 of NC_068985.1, forward strand.
TATCTCTTCCGAGGAAGGATCTTCCGCGAGTTCCTCGATCATAGATCTGAAGGATTTCATTGGTTACTTTATAATCTGTTATGGGTTCTTGATTTTATACCGATTTAAAACGTTCCCATATTTGCTACTTAAAAGTTATAACCCATAAACCGAAAGAATATGTTCCGTATCGCTTATTTTTGGATCAAATACACCTTTCAGATTATTAGACATGACTCTCAAGTTGTGGGAGTTGAAAATCAGTTCCAATTCTTGGTTTTTTTTTCTGCCTACCAAGAATTTTTCACCTCACGCTGAAATTTTTTTAAAGTAATTTCCTTAAAGGCTATGTATAAGGATCTGAATGTTGGGCTTTTGTTTGAGATCCATGCCTTGTGATTTACGTGTATAATTTTTAGCGGAGGTTTTATTTAATAATCATTCTCATCGAACCAATCTTGGTGCTTGCGTTTGATGAATCTTGGAACTCTTTCGGCAGATGATTTAATGTTATCTCGGAGATGACGCCATAAAGCTTCAGGATAACTGATTTCCTTAAATTTTTGAATTTAGATATGTTTCAAAATTTTGTGACATGTCAGGAACTTTTAAATACGACACATTTATTTTCAGAGACATGAGAGATCTCAATGGCCCCTGTATATGGTTTAAGAAATAACTAATTATGGACCATCCTGTGATCTTAGTAACACTCCGGATCTTTGTGAGCTATGGTTAATCTAACATCACTGCAATCTTTCTGCTTAATTATAACATACTCAAGCATACGCTAGTTGTCAGTTACCAATATGCTTGTAGTTGATTATCTGCCTAATGAAATATTGTGTTTGTAATTGTTAAAAAAAAAAATTGCTGACAAAAAGACAAAACAGTTGGAAATCACTTTTATCCTACCTATTCCCTGTTTTCCTATAACATTTGACCAGACTGGGTGTTTGTTACCTATTCTAGCATTAAGATCGCCCATCAATATGGAATTTTACTGATAACTATTTGCAATTTCGAGTAGAAAATATTATATTCGTGTTCAGATGCTGATAAAGAATGTGCATATGCACTGATAATGTGCATAAATGAGGGATTACATAGGGGAATACGAAAGGTCGTGAGACACGCATCAACAGCTTAAAGGATGGATTGCAACTTATGAAGTAAAGTCATAGGGTTTAAAATTAGCGATACTACTACTACCACCACCACCACCACTACTACTACTACTACTACTACTACTACTACTACTAATAATAATAATAATAATAAGAAGAAGAAGAAGAAGAAGAAGAAGAAGAAGAAGAAGAAGAAGAAGAAGAAATAGAAGAAGAAGAAGAAGTTAAAGAAGAAGAAGAAAAAGAAGAAGAAGAAGAAAAAGAAGAAGAAGAAAAAGAAGAAGAAGAAGGAGGAGGAGGAGGAGGAGGAGGAGGAGGAGGTGGATTATGATCACGATGTCGTGATGGTGATAAGGAATATGTCGACGATGCTGGCAACGACATCGGCGACGACGATGGCGACTACTACTACTACTACTACTACTACGACGCCGCCGCCGACGACGACGACGACGACGACGACGATGATCATAATGATGATAATGTTTTCTGTTATCTGCTGCAAGAAGCTCTAATGGAAAGCAGATTATAGTGACACTTTACAATCCACACAAAAAAGGAATGAAAGTCATCGGGATAAATGGGATAAAATTATACAGTGTACAAAATATGTGAATATATGACTGATGCAGTCTTCCAGACACAAGAAAGCCTTGAATTACTACAAATCAAGGAGCTCCACAGATCCAGGATCATCTGTACCAAAAAGGATACAGACCCTCACTTAATCTAAAAGCATATTCGTCCTGACTCGTTTTGCCACGGACACGCATCTTTTGAAAACCCTCCTAGAATGGAACTCTTTCTTACTATCCCTCAATCCCTTTTCTAAGAGGAATTAGAAAAATATATAAAGGCGTTTGGAAAGCGTCTGCCCTCAATTCTATGAGCCTCTTTGACTAGAAAGAAAGAACATGTCCTGCTCCACCTCGTTAGAGAAGATGATGAAGATGGCTCCTATGATCGTGTCGCGCTTTCTTTACTTGTCTTTGTATAATACATTTTCACCAATCTCAAGAAATACATAGCGCACATTGTGTAGCTGAGAGGAGAAAATTAACCAGTTGAAACAAAGGGTTTCTTTCTGTTCGGGACATAGTATAAGCATTTCTTTGGAATCAACTGATTTTCTGCAGCAATAATAAACTATATTTGAAACTATACCCACAATTTCCCTTCAATACAATTCTTAGACTTGTAGATCTAAAAAGTTTTGAATAGAAACACAGCTGAATATCACTCTAGGCCGACAATCCAAAAACTGATATATAAAATCTTTCATGAATAAGTTGTATTCATCTTTGTGTATATATATTTTTTTAATTTTGGCATATTTATTACAGAAGTTAATATAGCAGGCACCGTCTTTTCTTAATTAATTAAGAAAATCAAATTTAGTATTGTAAAACGGTAAATTAGTGGATAATTTCTCGACGTATTCATCGAAACATTAGCAAATATTTCAAAGGAATTATATTAAATACTGAATCTACTCAGGAAAATAACTAGTTGCTTCCGCAATTATGGCGATTTAATCTATTCTCTGTCGCAGTTTATTTTGATAAGCCTTATAATATATAATATAAAACTTGAAAACATAATTGAAATGTGGTCCACAGTTCTTCATTTAATAATTTCATTTGTTTTAATAAAACCTCGTTCAATATCACTAAAAGATATGAAATTTTAGGAGTCTCTATGAAGATTACTTTATAACATAATTTATAAATATTATTAAAAAATTTATAGTTTCTTTATGACTTAAAAAGTCTTAGTCTCAATGAAATATCTATGTACGCCCCGCCACTTACCCGCTTTGCAGGAAAGCTGTAAAATATCTTTACATGAAACTAAATGCATATTTATCGAGTTTAATGAGAAACCTGACCTTCAACAAATTTAAGACGTTCGTTTAATTTAGAATTCATCATAGATGAAATACGTATGATTCCGGTTTCAAACGGTACCTTTGCAGCAATATTTTCTGGTTTTTTTTCCTATTTCTGTTTTTTTTTCCTATTTCTAACATTCAACTAAATTCAACTGAAAGATTTGTCATATCTTTATTGAAATTTTAACTTTGCACTGCGTTTTCGTTTTCAATAATTGTTCGTAAAATTTATTAATATTAGCAAAACCCTGAGGCAAATCTTTAATACAATTCGCACCTAATTCTAATTCTCTAAATCTTTTCTTGGTTTCCAAATGTGGTGATTAAATTCTGTTATCAATTTTTGCTAGATGGCTCGAGATAATATTCTGGACGTCATTAAATTTTCACCGTAATCTTCTTTCAGTCGGATGGATACTAAAAACGTTACAATTTCTCTTTGCTCCGATTTCTTTTCTCAGAATTTGTGCTTTTACTTGAAAACATTTATTTTTGCCATTAAATGAAAAATTGTTTGATCACAGTCTTGTAAAAAGATATTTAAATCATTCACTACAAGAACGAAATTCAAAATGATAAGCTAATAATTGAAGCATTCACTTGGAATCTGAAAATTTTGAAGATAATGGCTAACTGTAATTGTATTATTATTTTTTATTTTTCATTTTAGTTAAAATTTTTTTACTTTTTTTCCGAGGAGAACGATTCACTGCAGAAAATTTTCTGCGAGATAGCCATCTGTTCTCTGAGTAATACAGTAATGATTCCTATTCAAATCCGACTGAAAAACAAAAATCGCTTAAGTATCTGATGCTGAGATAATTCGACGTTATAAAATTTCAAAGATATGATTCATGGTTAAACTTAATTCCAATGATAAGCATTTTGAAACAATGTTTTCACTATATATAAACCACTGTAAACTTTTAATATCAGGATTAATTTCCCTTACGTCTCAGATATAACCCTGGTAAAAGAGAGAAAGAGAAATTTGGGAAAGTTAGTAATGTTTATATCAACACAGATCTCTACACGATTCACCACCACTAACAGCCACTGCTACTACTACTGCTACTACCACTGCTACTACTACTACTACTACTAATACTACTACTACTACTGCTAGTGCTGCTGCTGTTGCTACTGCTGCTACTGCTACTAACCACTAGTACTACTCCTTCATCATCATCATTCTACCACTACCACCACCACCACCACCACCACCGCCGCCACCGCCGCC
>NC_068985.1:108906356-108909446 GCF_001194135.2 Octopus bimaculoides
ATATATATATATATATATATATATATATACATATTTACATATATATATTCATACATATATACATATATACATATATATATATGTACACATATACATATATATACACATATATACACATATATACACACAAATATATATATATATACACACACACACACACACACACACACACACATATATATATATATATATATATATATATATATATATATATATATATATATGTAGTGCTTTTAGTGAATAAAAAGTAGTACAGCAATAATACAAAGGACACAGCAATGTTGCCAACTCAATCCAAAAGAAAAAAAAATAAAAGAAGTCCCAGAATGCACATGCATTTTTGTAGAATTGCAAAGGCATTCGATGTCTGAATCGACGAAAGGGAAAAATGAAAAAAATAACTGGCATACAATTCATATCCTTTCAATAAAATCTCCTTTTATAATTGCATAATATTTTCCCTTTACGTGTGTGTGTGTGTATGTGTGTGCGTGTGTGTGTGTTTGTCGGTTTGTGTAAGTGTGTGTTTTTTTATATATGTGTGTGTATATTTGTATATCAATACAGGGTATTCTAGAAATATATATACATGTTCAATGGCTATTAAGTAAGTGTTTATGTTTATGTATATATATATATATATATCATTCTATCTATCTATCTATTTATCTGTACATGTGAAGTTATGATATGGTTCCATTTCTTAAACAACAAAAACACTCATTCTTTCTTACAATTCGATATAAATAATTATATATGGCTATATGGTACGTCTGACAGCTGTTTCTAGGGGCTCGGAGATCTATCAAGACGTTTGTAGATATCGTTCAGGTACAAACCTATCTACCACTTCCTCTCTATCTATTTACTTCCTCCTGATTATTCTCGTGCACTTCTACATACTTCAGGACTCTCCCTCTACTGCCATCCCACCTTCATTATTTGATTTTCTCTCCAACCCAGTGCATCTAATAATAACTACTGCTAGCTTGATTATCAACTTACTCACCTATCTGACCAGATCTCTCTATCGTTTCTTCATACCTTAGTAATCTCCCTCTGCCGCCAACGCAACTCCTTTCTTCGAATTCTCCCATAGCAGTCATATTAGCATCTATTAACTCGACCCTTTCCCTCACATTAATAATCGCCACCACCTTTCTCACTGTTTCTTAACTTCCCATTGTGTATATGGTCATTATTCCTAAATTTTAACATTTATTTACTAATCAAACAACAACTGACCACCCTTCATATACTACCGATGCTACCTCTCCCATTCATTTCTCAACTGTCTACTTCTACTACTACCTCTCTGAATACCTTGATTGTTAAACCCCTTTCATCTTACTGAACTGACTCTCTTGTCTCCTCTCACCCTTCCCTGCCGCAGCACTCCCTACCACTATCTATCTGAGCCACCTACTTATTCCCTCCACTAATGCTTACTCTCCACATTTAAATATTCTATCTTTAAACTTATCTGCATCATGATCTGAAATGTAAATCTGAAGACGGAGGCTCGACTTATCCGATGTTTATCTGCTTCCATTACTAGCTCCATATTTTAGTGAACTACATCTACCAAAGTTAAGTCTGTTCACTTGTTTCTAGTGACAGAAACGATGAAAACCATCATAGAAAACGTCTATAAACACACAGAAATAAAGCCGAAGTAGATGCCAGAATACGTATTAAAAGAAATACTTATAATAGGCACACAGGAAAATGCTTTTATACTGCACACAGTGTAATTTATATAATCAGACAGAAGTAATGCCTGTAGCTCCTCCCACACATGCAGGACTTGCAGCCCTATGCCTATCCATACTAGAAAACAGAATTATACTAAGACAAACAAGTTATGCACCAGATACGTAGTTGTATTGGATAGACTTAAAGGATTTGAAGCACTGATAGAAAAGTCTTAGAAAACCAAATACAGTAATCCCTCGACTTTCGCAGGTGTTACATTCCAAGACCTCGCACAGAAATAATAAAAATCTAACATAGATTCAAAAAAACATTTCACGACAGATATTCTAATAGACCAGTGAACAAAACTAATGAAAAAATACAGACGGAAATACATTCAGCTAGCCCCTTTTCACCGCCCACTCCAGAGGACGAGTCGTCAGGAATCGCCTCCCTACGAACCTATCAGAATCAGTTATCCTTAAATTTTCCAGATAGATTCCCAAATATCACTAACTGAGAATAGGTTTATTTTCCTAACATCTCACATTCTACGCGTAGGTTCCTTGAAAGGTTGATCGCCTTGAACAATCAGTTTTCTGATCTTCTCCGTAGTATTCTAATCGCATGTCAATAGCACCGGAACAGTGGCCACTCGATGCAGAGAAGTAACACCTGGATCTGCAAACCACACGCACTGTCGAGTAACTTTCCTCCAGAAATTCCATTTTGGCCGGTTGTATTCGCAATCATACATTTTGTGTCGTACATTTTGTGTCGTATTCAAGTGCTGGACGCTCATCTAACGTAATGATATATCAAATGATCAGCAATGTAAGGGTTCAGGGTTAGGGTTAGGGTTAGAGAATACAACTACCAGAATTACATAAACTATACTTAAGATCTATTCCATGAACAATATGCACAAAATCTATTGACAAATGAACATATATAACATATAAAACTCCCGCAAAACAGAATACAAAATACATCACATACGACAATAAACTTAAAATAATAATATTCTCAAAATGCACCAACACCAATTTTTGAAAATCAGAGTGTGAAGATCTAGAAACGTTGAATAAGAATTTAGGAACACAGTTGTGTTCAAAAGTTATTCCACTTTTAGATATTTCGTACGTGTATATCCATTACATATGCAATACATTGCAGACACAACTGCATGGTTGCAAATAGAGCTTCTTGACCTCGTGGCCCTGCCTACACTTACGCACCTATATAACTATATATATATGTGTGTGTGTATGTGTGTGTGTGTGTGTGTGTGTGTGTGCGTGCGCGCGCGCGTGTGCATATATGTATGTGTGTAAGTGTATATGTATGTATGTACGTATATATGTATATGTGTTTCTATATACATGCGTGTGTATA
>NC_068985.1:108911440-108917232 GCF_001194135.2 Octopus bimaculoides
ATATATATATATATATATATATATATATATACATACATGTATATATACATACATACAGGCACGCTTGCATATATTCGAATCGTCACACAATTTTGCAGAAGTCTTAATGAAGAATAATAATGCAGACACTATTAAGACTATGCAAATTTGCAATTACTGGTTGTTTAGAACACAGTGCAATGCTTGCATTCGGAAAACATCCAATTCGCAGTAAGTCTATCTTATTATCTTGCAGCTGTAATTACTGCAATTAAAAGGTGAATCAGCTGTGATTGCAGAGTATTTGCACCTGTAATGACACTTGGGTCTTTTCAGAAAGTTAATGATCGTATGTAATTTTACGGACTATAAAATCCAATGTTATCTGTGAAGTTTGAAGCCTTTTTCTCACTGTGTCTCTGCAGAATATTTAGTAAGCATTGCAACTTTCAGAAAGCTAACGAATCTGTCCTGCTGTGAATTCAGTTTATTTAAACATAACACCAACACCACCAATCAGTCATAACAATGCCTTCCTACACTCTGCATTACTTCAACCACCGTGGCCGTGCTGAGATCTGCCGTATGCTTTTCGCAGCAGCTGGTGTCCAGTACAACGACCGCAGGATCGAGACATCAGAATGGGGCAACATGAGAAGCAGTATGTACAGTCTCACTTCTTCTTCTTCTTCTTCTTCTTCTTCTTCTTCTTCTTCTTCTTCTTCTTCTTCTTCTTCTTATTGTTATTATTATTATTATTATTATTATTATTATTATTATTATTATTATTATTATTATTATTATTATTAAGGTGGCTGGATGAAATGCTAAGCGGTACTTCGCTTGTCGTTACGTTCTGAGTTCAAATTCCGCCAATGTTGACTTTGCTTCTCATTCTTTCGGGGTCGATAAAATAAGTACCAGTTGAAGATTGGGGTCAATGTAATCGAATCATCACCACCTCTCCCAAGCTTCCCTTGTGGCAAAAATTTGAAATTATTATTATTATTATTATTTCTAATTTTGACACAAGCCCACATTCTTAAGGAGAGAGTAAGTGAATTACATTGACACCTGTGCTCAACTTCTAATTACTTTATCCTTTCGGTATCGATAAAATATAAAGTAACAGTTAAATAAGTGTTATCGAAATAATCGATTTGACACCCTCTGCTAAAAATTCTGCGTTTTGTACGAAAATTAGTAAAATTATTACCATTAAGGAAGCGATCTGGCAGAGTCATTTGTACTCTTTACGTTGTTAGTTCAAATCTCAGTAGGATCAACATCGACGAATCATCGTTTCGGATTCGATTAAAGAAAGTACCACTTAAGTACTAAGATTGATGGTATCGACAAATATCCTCCCCTCAAAACTGGAAGTCTTGTGTGAAACATAGAAAGAACTATTTATTATTATTATTATTATTATTATTATTATTATTATTATTATTATTATTATTATTATTATTATTATTATTATTATTATTATTATCATCATCATTATTATTATTATTATTATTAAAGAATAAAAAGTTTTGAAAGGTACAACAATGCACTATAATACAAAAAATGGACTATATACCTGTTGTAATTTAGTTATCTATAGTCTGATGATATTTCGGAATACAATTCCTTCTTGAGATATTCTTAGATGGAGTTGCTGCTATAATCGGTTTTCCAGCGGCTTTTCCTTTTTCGGAAGCGTCTCAGCAGTGATCGATGAAATAAGTACTACTAAATTACAACAGGTATATAGTCCATTCTTTGTATTATAGTGCATTGTTGTACCATTCAAAACTGTTTATTCTTTACAAACAATACAAAATGCTTCAAGCGAACTACAATACTCTCCTATTATTATTATTATTATTATTATTATTATTATTATTATTATTATTATTATTATTATTATCATTATTATCATTATCATGATTATTATTATTATTATTATTATTATTATTATTATTATTATTATTATTATTATTACTGAGTGAGGGAGCAATACATGTCATCAAAGTGACACTGAGGTAAAATATACTAAGCCTAGTATACCGATCTTGACTACCTATGTTATGAAGGTACACCAGGCACATGCATCACGACCATATCTATGCGACATAGTGACCTTATATCAAGATAAACTGTGCATGACCTTGCTGGTGAGGCTCAGTTAGAATTTTCATTAGTTCGAGTAGCCCAAACCGCGCAAAATGACCATACATAATGGTTGTTTAACGATGTTGAAAGAAACACCCAAGTTAATCGGTTACAATGGCGTTTAAAAGGCCGCGGTCACCTCCCCTTGAACAGCTCACTGGTTCTATGCAGGGTTCAAGGCGGGCAATTTTGAAAGGAGGAGATAAGTCGATGGTTTTGTCCTTGCTGAAATTATTCAACAGCAACCATAAAGCGATAAACTCTTCCCACTTTGGGTATACCTATAAGAATAAATAAGACTTAGAATGTATTCCACCATAGTTTTGACCTTGCTGAGACTATTCAACAGCAACCCTAAAGCGATAAACTCTTCCCAAACATCCTTTCTAAGCGGCTGCTTTAATGCTAATCTTCAGTTTGTTTTGAATAGCCTGTCGGCAAGAATTTCCGACACAAGTTTCGCCCACATTCTCCTTCCCTAATTCAGGTTATCAGCTGCATGCAATGAAGTAGTATGCAACACTATATCTTATTACTTATAACTCGCAAATCCTCTATGTCTGGATCGACGAGAGGATATCCGCCTAAAAAAAGCAAGGAATTAATGTGAAGTAGAATGTGAAGGTTCGACCATAACAGAAACCAGTGTTTGATATTTGCATGTTTCACCCCCTTCTCAGCAGAAAAGGGAAAAAACTAACAATCATCATTTTCTAAGTGTAGAATATTTTATTGCAGAAATGCCCTGCTCAATGATGCCAATGTTAGAGTTGGACAACAAAATACAGATCCCCCAGAGTATGGCTATGGCCAGATACTTGGCTAGAGAATTTGGTAAGTAACGTGTCATTCTCAACACATTGCGCTGTGCATGTTTGTGTATGGGTGTGCATTAAGAGGAGTTGCGAATGAACACAATGTCCGTAGATCATAATAAAATGGTGATACATTCAGGCGAATGCCAACGAAAAAACCAGAGTAAACAGGGAGAGAGTAAAGAGCGTTTATTCCTTTTTTCCACGAGTGATTGCAACAGTGAAATATACTTAAGGAAAATCTGTGTTGGTGTGAATGAATGCAGTTGTATGTAGAGCCTATGTTTGTTGAATTATATGAAATATATTTATAATTTTGTCAATGGTGTAGCAGAAGAGCCATAACTTTTGAAAATCCTGTAAGACAGTGGGTTCCTGTCCAAACCAAAATCTATCTCTAAGTAAGTACTCAAAAAACTTGTGGGAAATGAACGAGCAAGGATTCGAGTTTAAATACGTGATAAAAGTGAATTCTTCTAAACAAAATGCCAAGGCAATTATGTTAAACAAGCGGTACATTGTTATCCTGCGATTTGGCTGAGTATCTGTGTACGTACATGTTTGTGTGGTTGTGAGTGTTTTATGTAAGGTTGTACGTTAATGTATTTACTATTATAAACAATCTAGGTTTCCACGGCAAAAACAACATTGATATGGCCAGAGTTGATTACATCTCTGACAGTTTCTATGACATACTGGACGACTACCTGAGGATGTATCACGATAAAGATGGCCGAATGATGGTAAGATAATTTATTCTATTGACGTTTAAATACAAAATTAAATTAAATATATCATTCATAACTTTTAAATCAGAGAAATAACGAAAATGTTCCCAGTAACACAGTCTTTTGCCGTGACCATTAAGTCTCAAGGGTAGTCCCAATGTGACCAAAATATTTTTGTAGTGTTTGTATTTCGTATACATTTACGAAAACAGATAAAATCATTGGCTGATGGATTTTTCAAAATAAATATAAGATATATCCATAATTTTATAATTTTAGAAATATCTAAATAATATCTATGTAGCACATAAAATAAAACTTGTTGGAAACAAGCTATTCTAAAGTTTCTGTTTTTTTTTTGTTTTTTTCCTGTTTCAGTTCAACAGATCCAAGGATATGAATTACTCTGTAAGTTCTGATCATTATCAAACAAATATGCCTCGCATTTTTTTGGATTTTTCTTATTAGAGTTCCTTTTTTTTATTAACCCTTTGTATATATGAATAAAGCTGTTTTGATCATAGTAATCCCAAAGCATTCTTTGATCTCTCTCAAAGTATGAAAATTGTGCGTGTGTATCTACTGCCTACATATAATTTGAAACTAATAAAATTTTAATGTTTGTTTTATGATTCTTTCAAATATCGTAGGAGACTTGTCAGTATAAATAGCACTGATCCAAATATATTACAATACACGCTTCACCCTTAGCTTCAACCTTCCAAACTGAATAAAGAAACAACTGCAATATATTGGACACATTTCGTCACTATTTATGCCGATTAAACAAAATAATACTACTGCATCACATCTGCACTATATCAAAGTATAACGTTTTATACATTGACTTAATATTAAAATGGAGACTTAATGTTTTCAGCGTGTACAAACAAAACATTTCGATTCTTTTTCCAAGTTATATTATTAATTTTGCATGCATTTCAGTCAAAAATCTTTGCTGATGTTGATTCTGTTCATCTCTGTATATTCATTTGGAGTCATATTGGCATATCTTGGTTAAATTTTGCTTAACTGGATAAAGTGGTGTTAAAAAAATATATGGCCGGCTACTTCTGAAGAACAGATTAATCTAACTTCTGTATAGGTTAATGGGAAGGCATATATCTGCGTCGGCATTGATGCTAATGTGTATCGATCACGCTTTCTTCTTAACAACAACGGCGAGGTGAAAGGAGGAAAGTTTCATATTCGAAAAACTACTAAATTTCCACAAATGATCTTGCCAAGGTCTCTAATTTTTATAAGAATTAATTCATAAATTAAATGCAACTCGCTCTCCATCACATAATTAAAATTTCTGGCACAATTAATATGAACATATGAAGAGACTTTTACAGCCTCCTCCATTTCATCTTCTGTATAAGTAAAGTAACACGTCTAAGAAATACGAAATAAGTTATATAATATACCATGTTATATTACATATTGTGGATGTATAAACTATTTTTGGCTGGTATAATTAATTTTAACACTAGATTAGTGTTAGATGTTGGAAAAATAAACGTATTAATTTATTCTGGATGCTATATTTCTCATATTATTGTTATTCATGCATGTTACATTTAAATTACAGTCTGAAAAGCGTATGAGATACCAAGAAACCTGCCGCCGAATTCTCCCCTTCTTAGAGAGAACACTGGAGTTGCGTAACGGAGGTAACCAGTTCTTTATGGGTGACCAGGTTAGTAGAGTCTGAGTTTTGTTTCTTGAATTGTTATTGTATCTAGAAAATATATATCAGCATGATGTAAATACGTTTGGGGATGCAGATAAATTTATTCATGTGCATCACTTTTCAAAAGAAGCACTGCAGTATTAAACTTCAACTCGATGTCCTTGCTTTCAATTATTAAGTCACGAACAGAAACTCTAATCTGTTTGTGATTTTATTAGAGAACTGGAATAAGAGTAGTTGCCGATGAAACTAAACTAAGCCATTCATACCTGGTTACCTCAAAACCATTTATGTTACTGTTTGCAAATGTCAGTTCTATATAACCCAGAGCTACATGCACTCAGTCATATAAATGTTAAGTGTGTGTGTGTGTGTGTGTGTGTGTGTGTGTGTGTGTGTGTGTGTGTGTGTGTG
>NC_068985.1:108917242-108928833 GCF_001194135.2 Octopus bimaculoides
GGGTTTTCAATGCATATATATTTTATTAGTTTTCAATTTTCTTTATATGAGTTTGCTTCTTTACTGAAATGTAATGAAGCGGTGGGGTTTGAAATTTAGTTTCTTATTTTACTCTTGATTTCTTGGTATTAATTAACTGCACAATACGAATTCCCTTACAATATTCATTTATTTCTAATCATGTTTTAGATGACTATGGCTGATATGATGTGCTTCTGTGCCCTTGAAAATCCATTGATGGAAGACCAGAATTTAATCAGGGACTATCCCAAACTTCAGGCTCTGAGAAACCGCGTCATCAATCATCCTAAAATGTCTGCCTACCTCCAGAAAAGATCCCGTACAGAATTCTAAGTGTGAAAATGATTCAATGAGTTAATCAAGGCATATGGAAACGATTATTTTGCTTTTTGTAATCAAATTTGATCTGTAACAATCTCCCACAAATGTATGGATTAAAACTATTACAAACATTATTTGGATATGATGATATTTTTAACAGCTGATGCTGTCTGCTGCATTTTATACTTAGACACCTGTATCGAGGGCGGTCTAAATAAAAATATTTAAGTAGAATTTCAATAAAGATTTAACAAAAATGTTTACCTCTTTCTCTTCCTCTTATTCCCTCCCTCTCTTTCTCTCCCCATGTCTCTCTTTCTCACCCCATGTCTCTCTTTCTGGATATTTTATTTCAAGAGAAAACTGATTACTAGACCTGTCACAACTAGCTGAAGAATATTTAATGAAAATTACAGTACGTTCGATTCTCATTATATTCTAGAGACTTATATAATTTATTATTACCAAATAAGAAAGACTAGCGAATGCATATGATATTTTTATTTCCTTCCTGCTTTATATAGAACGGTGCAGAGGTAAATAGATTAAAGATTAGCAAAATTGTTGTTAGTCTATCATTGGATATGAGCAAAAGTAAAATCACACATAAAACAACGAGATAACGGTAACATTCATCTATTTAATTATACTGCTATTAATTCCAGTGGGTACTTAATTCATCTTGTGCAGGGTGGGCAAAAGTCACAAAGCGGTTTGAATGTTTAATAACTACTGTATTTTTTTTGTTTTGAATTTACAATACCATAGTATCATATATAGTACATATATAAAATAAATTTACTTCTTCCGAGGTTGCGCTAATTATGAAATGTATGTAACCTGAACTTTATGTACTCCATTCCCTAAATTTTGGATATATAAATACATATGTGCGTGTGCGTTACAAGAACATAATTATTTATTTCAAATTTTGGCACACAGTCAACAACTGGTTCTTATTTCATTGAACCCGAAAGGATGAAATGCAAGGTCGATCTCGGCGGAATTCGAACTCATAAGGTTAAGACGGATGAAATGCCGCTAAGCGTTTGCCGGCATGCTAATGATTCAACCAACTTACCGCCTTACAAAAACACAAATATTGACATTATTTTATTAAGTCACTGAAAGTAAGGCGGTAGCCATGTACTAGGAACGACCTTCTAGGATAGTAAATTTGATACAACTGATAACTAGATGAAAATCTAGAGGTGAACACGAGTGTAGAAGTAATATGTGCAATAACACAACTGCTTTAGAAAGTAAGGTGTCGACGTTGCCATTGTGGTTAAATCATAGGTCACAGCCATTTTGTTATAGCAGACAGACTAATTAAGAGTCAAGTTATTCTAGCCGTGATAATCCTGAATTTCTGCTAAATGTAAGATATATATCCTGGTCAATATTATCTTGAATAAACATATCACCCTTCCTTTTTAAGTATTTCCGATATGATTTGAGAGCCTTTTATTTGCTATTTTTAGCAGACCGATAGGAAAACAAGGCTATCTATTCAGACATTAAGAATGTACACCGATGTCTCTGACCGAAACACTGTCAACAAACGTCATTGAAGAAGAGAAGGAGGCGAAGACAACGGTGACCATACGAGGTGACATTTACACGCAACAAATGAGACGGTAGGGTACATTAACTGCGATCATAACATATCTTCATAACAGAGAATTTAGCGGCATGGCCGCATCTAATTTAAAACGTAGAAGTTTGTAACTCTTCTTTCTTAATTTTCTCGAAATTCTAAGCTCTTACGTATCGTCTGTTACGATCAAGTATTTGAACCGAATTTACAACATGAGTGGTATTTACTTCTACCCGGGAGGATCCATACATGTATGTGTGTGCGTGAGTATGTGTGTGTTTGTGCCTGTGTATGTATGTGTGTGTGTGTGTGTGTGTGTGTGTGCGTGCTTGTGTGTGTGTGTCTCTGTGGGTATATGCGTTTATATTAGTGCATATATACATCAAGTATATATATATATATATATATAATTACGCATCCAAGAAATACACTTAGAATAGATACTTAATTTCATCCACATTTATATTATCAAATCTCTGATAAAATAGGAAATGCTTCTATCCATATATCAGATATTTATACTCCAAATTTCATTCAGTGCTGCAGTTAGACATACTTGAGCTCTGTAGGACACCGTACATTTTGCTGATCGTAATTAAGCGAAAAGCTGAACAAACTTTGGAATCCAGTGAAATGCATGTTATCTACTCAAATTACAGTCTAGGATTCTATGATCACGGAATTCTATGATCATGTGGTGCCTAGTTATATCGTGATAAACTTAGTTCATGAAAATGAGTTAACTCCCAATCTTCCACAAAACGATTATTATATAAGATCAGAATGCATTACTATGATATAACTAAACAATTGGTTTAGTTTTTAAACGGTGGCCACTGGTTACATTATCGATTTGCAGTTTGGTGCCATGAAAGATCTGATAAAGCGAACCTATGTTCAATTCACTCATATATATGTCTTCAATGGTCTTATCCAATATGTCAGTTATGTTTCAAGACAGTAGCGCATTATTGAAGGGATTTGGTTTCTCCTTTTTACCAGCTTCAGCCACCATGGAGAAGTTACTCCTTTCGTCATACCTAAATGCTAAGTGGTAGTGAGATGGTAGAATCGTTGCAGCGTTGGAACGAATGGATTATGGCATTCGTTTCGACTCTTGAAGGTCTGAGTCTGTACTCAAACGCGCTCTGGTCAACTTTAGCTTTACCCGCTTACCTTGGGTTCGATAAAATAAAGTACTAGTTGTGAGATCATCGAGTTGGGTTTATACCTACGTCAGAAACGATTATTTTATTTGCAAAGTATTTTTGAGGAAAATTTTGCCGTCACAAATATTTTACATTTAACGTAAAGCTACGTTTTTCGTCTTATAATTCGGAAGTTAATTGTCATCGTTACAACATAAATTGAATTTATGATGTATCAGTTTCCTTTGAGTGTATTATCCCGATTTTATTACATAAAGTGTTACGGTAGCAGTATTGTCACTGAAGAGTTAAATGCTACTGAGGGCAATCCATGAAGGTTCCAATTAAATGATACATCTCAGTAGAAGTTATTTTGGGTTTAAATTAAATTTTGAATCGGGTAACAGATGAACAAACAGCCAATATTTGCTTCCTAAGGCGTGCTATTTTTGAAGAAATATGATTAAACGATCTATGAACAAATACAATTTGTTATGAGTTCACACAATCATATCCGTTCACCAATTACATATAATAAATAAATAAATTAGTAAATATAATAAATAGATAAGCAGATAAATTAATAAATTTATGATAATTTCCCTAACCTAATTCTATTATATGTGCATATTGTTTTTGCTTGCATATTCAACGCAATTCATATTTAATGATTAATGTATTGAATATTCTAAATTTTTACACTTTTATCTCTCTCTTTTTATCTCTCTCTTGTTGCCTTTCGCAGGCTCCCATAGAGATAGAGCATGAACGAAACAGGAGAAGATAGATGCAGACGAATGCTTGAATGTAGGGAACACCATACAATTAAATCAATTAGAATCACACTCATACATACATTATAAAATTTCTAAACAAGTATAAACCTTACCGCAGTCAGAATTCGAAAGAAGGACAAGCACGTGATGTCATTGTATTTTATGATACATACAACAGAACCAGCATAAACTAGGAAACCAAGAGCGGTCTGATCATGCTTAATCATAAAACCCAATCACTAAAATCTCAGTGAAACACAACAAAGGATGAACAAGAACATGATATAAAATGTTTTATAATCACAAATGAACAAGCGTGTCGAACGCATACATCCCACTTTCTGCTGCATGACGCATATTATTATATTTCGACACCAAAGGAGTAACATTCAATCAGGCTATGTCGAAAGCATGTAAAACATAAGCGTTGCCTGACAATTAGCAGACAATAAACAGTGGTCAAACATTAACGTAAGGTGTTCAGTATGTACGCACGGATATATATATATATATATATGTATGTATGTATGCATGTGTGTGAGTGTGTGTGTGTGTGTGTGTGTGTGTGTGTGTGTGTGTGTGTGTGTGTGTGTGTGTGAGTGTGTGAGTGCGTGCGCGCGAGTGTGTTTGTGTGTGTATGTATGTGCGCGTGCATCATTTTCTTAGATGCATATAATAATAAGCTTCAATCAGTAACGGCAACTTGCTGCAATTTTTTCTACTCGTCTCCATTGGTCCTCATGTGTCTGCTGACATCCTGGGATTCCAATGCCAAGGGTTCTTTGGCTGGCCATTTATCATTTATCAGCCCAAATTCTTTGCCAAATTTCAGGTACATTTCCCTTTTTCCTGCCTTCCAGAATATATGATTGGAGATTATTTCACCAGATTGTCGGACTGGGCACATAAACTGGAATATGGCACGTGTATTGTCAGTTTCAGATATCACGTTATTTATATGATTTTATCACTCATAATCACAGAGATTATCCTGAACAAATCTGGACATATTACACGATCTATTTTCATATTTTTGCGCATAAAAATAACTATCTATAAAAGGACATGCCGACAGTCTGACGCCGGCGTCTATAGTAGTATTGTCTATGTATAAATTAATGGTCGATGGAAGACCAATTAGTAGATATCTGATACGTTTGAGACACTGATGTTAAGAGAAATCACCACTTTCTTATAGAAGGAGAAAGCCAATATCGTGCAACAATTTGCAATAGAGAAAGTAAAGGAATGATAATAGCAGAGCCGTACTGAAAAATAGACATACCTACTTGCGCGCGCACGCACACGCACACACACACACACACACACACACAAATACACACACATCGGAACAAGCACACATACACATCTATCTATCTATCTATCTATCTATCTATCTATCTATCTATCTATCTATCTATCTTTCTATCTATCTATCTATCTATATGTGACAATCATTCGGTAGCCATGATAAAACTCCGAGTTTAAGGTGGTCGGGGCGGAAATCCACACTGAAATCTCTTCAGTTATCGGGCCATGGAAAAAATACTATGAAAATGACCATTAAAACAAAGGGAAATTACTGTGTGATTGACCGATATTAAGACAAAAGAGCTATTAGAATGGCCGCTAAGTAAGGGGACCGTAATTCTAATAGATCTTTTGTCTTAATAACGGTCATTTTCATAGCATTTTTCAGATGGCCCGATAACTGAAGAGTTACCGGCGTGGGTTTCCGCCCCGACATCTGAAAATCGGAGTTTTATCATTACTACCGAATAATTGTCACCTACTCCAATTTCTGGCGTGCTAATTCTCCCGATTGTAAACGTATGCCCGGAAACTAAAATCCACCATTCGTCCATTATCCATGTATTTTTAAAGATATCCAAAGTTCTCATTATATATATGCATTATGTGTGTGTGTTGGGGTGGGGTTGTTTCTTTGCGCTTGTGTTTTTCCACCACCAGCGCTTGAATACCGCTGCTGTTTTGTTTACGACCTCGTAACTTAGCAGTTCGGCAAAATTCCGATAAAATAAGTACATGGCTTTAAATAAATAAGTACTGGAGTTGATTTGTTCGAATAAACCATTCAATGTACTGTTCAGATACGAAGCACTCTAAGTACTGAAACATGTAAAAAAGTAGAAAATAAAAACAGAGTATATTTGTTGTTGTAGTTGGCACTCCGTCGCTTACGACGACGAGGGTTCCAGTTGATCAAATCAACGGAACAGCCTGCTCGTGTAATTAACGTGCAAGTGGCTGAGCACTTCACAGACACGTGTGCCCATAACGTAGTTCTCGGGGGATATTCAGCGTGACATAGTGTGACAAGGCTGACCCTTTGAATTACTGGCACAACAGAAACAGGAAGAAAGAGTGAGAGAAAGTGGTGGTGAAAAAGTACAGCAGGGTTCGCCACCATCCCCTGCCGGAGCCTCGTGGAGCTTTAGGTGTTTTTTGCTCAATAAACGCTTACAACGGCCGGTCTGGGAATCGAAACCGCGATCCTATGACCGCGAGTTCGTTACCCTAGCCACTAGGCCATTGCGCCTCCACTCTGAGTATATTTATGACTAGCATAACTACAAGAAGTCATTTGATGTAGTTGTCTGTCACGGCCTCAACGAAAACATTGTCTTTATATTATGTGCACTTTAGACAAAATGACCTGGTCAGCCGTAGCACTTTATTCTGTGGTTAGTAGAGTTGAACACAGTATTGTGTCGTCAAATTAAAACTCCTGCGACTGTTTATAGTGTTTCTTTTGCCTGTTTTCATGTTAGTAGCTGTAGTGGTTTTAATTTTAACATTATGAGTTTTGACCCCAATTTTAACAAAAATACGTCTTAAGAATGTCTGGAAGTTAACAAATAGAACCTCTTCCACCGTACGAATGCTGTACTTACAACTAAATTACAGCTCAGCAAAAGGAAGAAATCGTTTAGTTCATACATACTGTAAGTACGATAAACTTAAGTGTATTTTCCATTCTCACTTCAAATTATTTTATTTTCCTCAGCTTCAGATACGTCGGTGGCATTGATGCCGATCCATCTTCTAGATTATAGTCGAATTATTTGATCTCAAAAATTATTGTATTGACAAGTACACAAGTTGTTTTGGAAGGATGAAAGAGATAGTAGCCGAGTGTAAATTTGGACTCAGGATATAAAGGAGCGTAAACATATGCCATGACATGTTCTTCATATCAGTAAACTTATCTATATTCAATCATATTGCATTCAAGTAGATTTCCATTAGTTTTCTTTCTCAAGCAATTCTCTGATATTGCCAATAGCAATATACAGTAGCTATATATAAAGTGGATTGTTCACATGTTCCTAAAGTACAAAATATCCAGCATTTCAGTTGATTTAAGAAAAGACGTTACGTGTGTTATCTTCCCTTGTTTCGTACTGGCTATTGTTTCTGTACACCGAAAGGTCAAGATGACACTGGCCTTTGTCCAGCTAAAAGCACTAATCTACAACAGCGTGCAATTAAGCTGTCTAGACCAACATTCGGTCACTTAAACCTTATAAAACAATTAAATTTATTCAGTTGGTTTAAAAACATTATCATTGATTCAGACATATACGACAAATGTATGTCAACACTAGGAAATTCCCGCTCCCAGACTGTGAGAATAAAGTAGCCATCATGAAACAAAATTCATCACTTTTCCAACAACTGAGAACATTAGAGATAACGGTCTCGTTGAGAAACATAAATATATTACAGCCACACTGAAGCTCCTTAAAATAGCATTGGAATTTGCTTGAAACGCTGCAATATGTATAAATGATATAAATGTTTAACACAACGGTTGAGGCTTGGGGAATCTATGTCGATCTAAAGTGAACAGCGACAACGAATAAAGTCAACTTTCAAAAGAAATAACAATAATAATAATAATAATAATAGATATATCATGCCCAGCTGACAACAAGGCATGCGATAAGGAAGAAAGAAAAGTTAAGAGATATGACAGGTTAGCTTTGGAAGTTAAGCAGTTGCGGTCGATGAAAAAGGTAGGAGTAGTACCAATAATTGTCGGAGCCTCGGGAATATTGAGCAAAAATCTCGAGAAGTACGTGGAACAAATAGGGGTTGCAATAAGGGTGGAGCATTTTCTGAAAACAGCACTGCTTGGAACCGCTCGATTACTCCAGAAATTACTCGAAAAATAACAGGTATTACATCTCCAGCGTTAGAAACTGCAAAGGCAATTATAATAATAACAACAACAATATGCCCTTATTGCGAAAGAATACGATAAAGATTTAACCAGTGGCACTCAGGTGAACAAGAACTCATCACACTCGACACCATTGATCTTTCGAGAGCACCTTGTCTTTCTGAGATCGCTTAAGGGCTA
The DNA here is from genome assembly GCF_001194135.2 of Octopus bimaculoides. Lineage (NCBI taxonomy): Eukaryota > Metazoa > Mollusca > Cephalopoda > Octopoda > Octopodidae > Octopus > Octopus bimaculoides. The sequence goes on from NC_068985.1 coordinate 108,925,496, forward strand.
TATATCAACCGTACAATTACGCTTTTATTCTACGCATCACTAAGTTCCAGTTTTCATTTAACAGACAGCAATACTTTGCAGAGGTTTTATGACACATACCATTTCGGGCACTGTGTACCGAGTCCTCCTCGACTGTACATCATTCATGATTTAAATTTAGACATAAAGAGTTCTTACTACATACTACAAAGATCTCATGCTATACCCTGATGCTTCTGGCTTACCACTTCATAGGGTGAATCGTTGTCGGGAATATTACTGAGGTTCTTGCAAGTTATATGTTCACATGTCCAGGTGATGAATGTACCCTACGTCCATCTGTTGAATATAGTGTCTGCGTTAATAAGGAGCATCAGGTTTCTCAGACCAAAATTAGAAATAACAATACTCAATAATAAAGCGGCTTATCTCAAATACTGGTTTCAAATTTTGACATAAGGCCAGCAATTTTGGGAGAAGAATTACATCAAACTCAGCAACGCCAGTCATAGACTAGTACCCATTTTATTGACTCCGAAAGGACGAGTCGACTTGAGTGGCATTTGAACTCGGAACGTAAAGACGGATAAAATACCTTTAAGCATTTTACCCGGCGTACTAACGATTCTGCCAACACGCCACCTTACGAGCAAATCTCAAATAATAATTCTTTCTACACTAAGCAAAAGGTCTTGAAAAGTTTTGAGGGAAGGAAGTTAGTCGATTATATCGACCCCAGTGCGTAACTGGTACTTATTTCACCGATCCGGAAAGGACGAAATGCAAAGACGACCTCGGCAGAATTTGAACTCAGAACGTAGCGGCAGACGAATTATCACTAAGCAGTTCGCCCGGCATGCTAACCATTCTGACAGCTCACCACCTTACGAGCAAATTTCAAATAATATTTTGGATAGTAGATAGAAGACCTGATGGCAGAAGGATGTGAACCCCCAAAGAAACCGATAAATGTACATTATGTTTACTTCATTCTTTTTTCTTTCATTCTCTCTCATCCTGCAAAGTTTATATTCAATCTATTCTCATGTTTGAAGGCTTCTTATTTCAATAACTCTGTATTTATTACAAAATACATCATTTTTGGTGAGGTTTTACCTCTAAAATTAAAGGCAAAATCATATTTTACTTCGTTTTCTACGATACGTGCACCAGCAGTAACTTCTATAAGATTTGCTATGATTTCTAATAAAGAAAAATGACACAAACATACTGGATGCAATTTATCATTTTATCAAACATAGAAGAATTAGAAGACGTTGCAAGTATTTCAACTAAGAACTTAAAGAAACGCATCAAAATACAATGATTTCATTTTCTACTATTTCTGCTAATCCAATATCCTGCAAATATCAACATATGGATAATAACAGAACGTATTTTCATAGCAAATATTATTAAAATTGAATAATAAAAAAAAGGTCTTACACAGAATGTTGACTTATCTTTCGTTGCAACCAGCAATGGCAATTGTGAAAACGTATTATACATTTCTTTACTAAGCTCATATTTGTTTTCCTAAATCGAAGCATATATTCACCGTTTTATCTTAATCTAAGCAACATCCATGACAATGAACATTCAAATATATCTATAATCTAAACTCTATCATTTAGTGAAATTCGAATTGAGAGAAAGAGATACTTCACAAACATAGCAAACCTGTTTTTCTCTCTGTTATTACACGTTGTTTGTATTGATTTTTACTCCAATAACAATTTTCAACTCTCCCCTAATTTTTCTAAACTTCCTCAGATATATCCACCTTCTCTTATTCTGTCGCATACACACGTTCTGCAACCTGTCCTTCTTAGTTTCGCAATCCAGCATGTAATTTCTTCTTACTGCTCATCTGTGTAACATTAAATTTTCACACTCTCATCGTGCTTCTGGTGAAGGCACAGGAGGAAATAGGTTAGGTGTTTGGCTCATGATAATTAGATCATAGGGTCGAATCTGGATGCCGGCTGCGCATTGTGTCCTTGAGCTAGGAACTTGATTTCAGGTCACTTCAATCCATTCATTAAAGTGCATGCTAGTAGCAGCTGAATGGATTAAACCCTGAGAGAAGCTGACATTCAAAGAGTGGGCATGTAGCGGAGGAAAAATTGTTTTCTCAGGCGCTTAAATGCCAAAATACAGTAATAAAATCCGAACTCATGAGCCCGTAGGCTCGAGACACACTTTAATTTTACCATGCTCCTCTCTACTCCATGTTTCTCACTCTTTCTTTCTTTTTCTTTCTTTCTCTCTATGTTTTAGAGAGACTTGGGATTACAAATATCATTACACTTTCGCCCTTCGACAAATGAATGTACAAAAATTATTGCCCAGTTGTGCGAGATCCATAAAATGCTAAGCAGACATAGCATTGCTGTATTAGCATTTGAGTTCATAACCCAGCAGGGTCACATTTGTTTTTTTACACTTCAATGATTATATAAGCATACATATAAGCCAATAAATTGAGTCGATATAACTGATTACAATCTTTCCAATAATTGTGGATTTATGTCAATGTTAGAAATCACTATTTCTAATGTATAAGAATAGAGGATTCCCACAAGATCTTTGGAGACATTTACATTTATGTTTCATTTATTAAATGTAAATATAAAACTGAATTATACTCTTACACACATACACATCTATTTGTGGGTGTTTTTCTCTATATATTTCACTCTCATATGTATGTATGCATGTAGGTATATATACACAAATATAAGTGGAAGTGGTATATATGTATGTATGTATGTGTATATAATCACATTATTGGTCAATTAGCTGCGATCCTAGGTTAAAGATTCAGCCATCGCTTCTTTTATTGTTCAAAATATTTGCAAAAGTAAATCACAGTCGAGTTGTAGATCGTAATTATTTTGAAATGTTCCAGTGTTATGTAACTTTTATATATTATTATGCTATCATATGAGACATAAAGCTGGGAGGAAATTAGTTTTAGATTTTCTGTTTCTACTTTCTGAAGTCATCCTATAGGCGGGATACAAACAAGATTCAGCAAATCACAGATACAAATGCACACAACCAATATTTATGCTTAAGTTTGGGTGGTCACGTACATACAGAGGGTTATATAATAATACATACATACGTGTATGGAAACACGTCATATATATATATATATATATATATATATATATATATTATTTTGTTTAAAAGAGTTCCAACACTGTCTGTTTTTTATGTTTTATTTATATTCCTGCAAAACCAATGTCAGATATAGAATATGGAATATACAATATATAATATAAAATAAAAATGGATGGTACAATAAAATAAAGTATTGAATGTCTTATTGAATATATGGAATATGTCTTATT
>NC_068985.1:108934589-108938978 GCF_001194135.2 Octopus bimaculoides
CTGTGTCCTTATGTTTGCGAGGGGGAGGAGGATGTCTCCCCCTCGCAAACATAAGGACACAGTAATTGTGTCAAGGCCGACAAGAAGCGGTCCAGCTTCCTAGGGCTAAACAACAGTAGTATATTCCCTTATTGGGATTGTCACATTGAGTTGACAATATACAACAACTTTATATATATATATATATATATATATATATGTTTATAATATGCCTATATGTGTGCATGTGTATGCGTGCATGCTAGTATACTTGTTTGTATACCCACCACTTGACAAACAATGTTCTTTTTTGCGTCTATTTAATCGGTTTGATTAAAAAGATGATAGAATGCTTTAAAGAAATCGCTGCGGTCGATTTGACAGACAAAACTCTGACAAGACGTAACCCTCTGCATGGTCGTGGTCAAATGATTAAAACAAGTAAAAAGACTAAAAGAAAATTACAATACTTGCGTGTGTATGTGTGTGTGTGTGTGTGTGTGTGTGTGTGTGTGTGTGTGTGTGTGTGTATGTGTGTGTGTGTGAAACATCGAATATGAAGAATGTCAATTTTCCTAATTTGCATTTTATAGCGTATTACAAAACAGTTGACTTTGTGTCTAGGTCGCAGTTTTTAGTCATTTACTCATTACTGGACCTGTTTGTCAGGAATAAGAATTTAGAATTTAGTAAAGTATCAAAATAGATAAAATTTTAAAAAAGCATTCTTTTAACTGCAGAAATGCATTTCCCTGGTGCCTGTGCTTTTTTTTAATTATTTTTATCATTAATCTTTTCCTTTATAAATTGAATTTCTTTGTAAAATATCAATACATTAAATTGAAAGTTTTAATGATTTAGATTTTGTTAAAGCTTTTGTAATTTTATTTATTTCTCTTGCAAACATTTTCTGTTTACTAAATTACAGTGGTTTGGTTTGACAAAAATAAATAAATAACTAGATAACAAATAAGCCGACTTGAGGGAAGAATTAAACAATATAGCTTCACAAAATGTCTGAAAAAAGTAAAGAAGAAAAGACCAAAAAATTCTTGGTTAACTATTTCGAAATGGCAAGGACGAAGATTATAATCTTGCTGCAGTTGTTAATGTGGCAATTATTCAGTGATTCAGCAGCTTTTTAGTCATTGTCTGTGCACCAACATTGACTCTCTACACCGATATATTTTAAAATTGCTTGCTTATATAACAGGCTGAACATTTAGAACCAGATGTTGTTTTATTTCTGCGCCGACATTGCAGGATACAAGCATCAATCGCTTTGAATTGACATCCATTCATTGGTAGCAACACTAACGAAAACTACACCAACTATCAACTATGCCTTCCTACACTCTCTACTACTTCAACCATCGTGGCCGTGCAGAGATCTGTCGCATGCTGTTTGCAGCTGCTGGCGTCCAGTACAATGACCGCAGGATCGAGTCTTCCGAATGGAGGTCAATGAGAAGCAGTATGTACATTTAATCTATTGTTTCAGAACTAATTCTATCTTTTAATTCGTATATTTGTGTGTAAGAAAAGGGTGAATACACTGTAGATAGCAGACGCAGGCATGGTTATGTGATTCCGAAATTTTCTCTACATCCACGTGTTTCATGATTCAGCCTCACTCTGAGGCACATTGAGCATGGCAACTGTTTTCAATTATAGCTGCGGGCTGTTCAATACTACCTGTAGGGGAATTTGTAAGTTTGTACACGGATAATACGCGGAAGCCTACCATATACATGTGTGTTTGTGTGTACATATATAAATACATATGCATACATATATACATATGTACCTATACATAAACATATATATATTTATATATACAAATGAGTGTAGAGTCGCAATAGCCCAGTGAGAATTTCGAAAGATGAGAATTTCGAAAGTCTCGGTTTCCTTCGTATTTTTATGATCCGATTTATTTAGAGTGATTATTACAGGTCAAATAAAAAGAAAACCGGAGTTTATGTAACCTGTAGGTTTACCAGTTTTGATTCACCCCTGTTTTTTATGATACATTTCCTCATTATGGAAATCTTACGCGTTTACTGAGTGTCTGGATGTGAAATAACTTTAAACTAGTGTCATTTTCAACGTAAAGCAAATACACAGGGGACACAATCGGGACGGTAGATATCCGCACAGCCAAGTACAAGTGTAAATATGTGTTGTGTTCAGTTACAGGCCATGGTCGCATCACTTAAACAATTTTATCGTAAATAGGAAGCAGAAATAGATACGAGTTCGCTTTGTAAATGCGGGCTTCGATTCAACCACTTCTGTGATGCTCTTAGCAAGTATCTTGTAGCATTTCCTTGCGCCAACCAAAAAGTCAATTGAAGGCGTTTGGTTAAAAAAAAAAATAGTTGGAAATCTCGTTGCAAAGACTAATCCATGTGTTTTATGCCATAAACTTAATCTGATGCCAGGTTTATTATCACTCTTTCAAGAATTTCGATTATTTTTCAAGAATTCCGACGAGATTACCTGCCTAAAAGAAATTACATCTCGAGTTACCACCAGCATTGGATGCTTTGAAGATAGTCAGTGTTTGCTACCCTTACTCCACTGAGTAAAGAATACAAACAGGACGTAATACTTACGTGATACATTACCTATCAGAAAAAAAACAGAATCATTTCTTAAAACATTCCCTAATGTCTAAAAGAAACCTTGATGATTGTTTCTAGGTGAAGTCCTAATATAGTGATTTATCTAAAAATGAAATAATCTTAAACGCTTTAGAACAAACGTTAACATAATATAAGCTTAAACAACTACCTCAGCGTCAATATTTACAAGAAAAGCAATCACATAATATTTTATGTTCCATTATATTAGTATTTAATATCGATTGTGTCAGTAAGTGACTCTCAATATTGTCTTTAAATTTAGATTCTGTATTTACCTTTAGACGTTTAATTGTAATCAAATTAGATAATGAAATTAAATACTGGACAATATTATCATTATTATGTTGCAAATGAATAACTTCGCCGATCCAAAACTGTTAATAGAATAGCACATCATCATAGAGTACGATGAAAAGAATAAATTAATGTTTGTGGAAATGATAATCTAATATTGGCTTGAAAATTTGGCACATGGTCAGCGATTTTGCAGGGAGGAGATAAGTTGATTACATCGAAACCAGTGTTTAACTGGTACTTATTTTATCAACGTCCAAAGGTTGAAAGGAAAAGTCGATCTGGGCAGAATTGGAACGTAAAATGTAACGACGGACGAAATGCCGTAAAGCATTTAGCCCGGAGTGCTAACGGCTTTGCTAACTCGCCGCCTAATTATAACCTGATAGCGCTTCAAACTTGGGCAGAGTGCGTTGATATATATATATATATTTATTTATATACATTTGTATAATCCAAGTTGAAGGAATGGATCAGATAAAATCCAGGCTACATATTTTTCCTAGCTAGCAGAACCTTGGAAAGGATACTCCGTAACTAAGTTAAAAGAAACAAAAAAAAATCATAGCACCCCCAGTTCTTAACCGTGGACTATAAAATAACTTTAAGCAGCTTATCAAACTTCGATATGGGGAAAACACACAACCTTCTACGCCAATAAACTACTATTCCTGACAGTTGTTTGTATACTTTCTACAGACTGCTCGAATCTTATTAACTTCCTACACCTGGGAAATCGCATCTTACATTTATATATCATTATGCGCGCGTGTGTGTGTGTGTATTATTCCTTCAGTTCGAATGTAGCTATATATTGTTCGTTTTTGTTTTGTTATAATTACCGAAACACAAGAAACTCATATACATGAAATACTTCAGGTCATAATTGTAAATATCTACGAACTCAGACATTACTATACCATTATCTACAATCATTTAAAAAAATTAAACACGTGGCTTTAGAGATACATTTTTTTTTTCTTTTCTAAAATTTTAACGACATGTTTCATGATGCTAATTTTCTCAGATTATCCAGGATCCAACCGCGGAACTTTGCACGTGCTCAAACAACTCACTAGAAATAACTGCCAAATTTATCGCATATTCCACCTTGCTTCCTTATTTTGTCGTGTAATGTAAGAAGAAGGGATGCGATACCATGATCATAATGACACACACACACGCACGCACGCACACGCACTTTTATGTGTTTGTATATAGTTGCGTATTTATGCTTGAGCATGTATGTTTATGTATGTATGTATGTATGTTATCAATCAGTTTCATTTCTGTATTTCTTGTCCATAGAGAAAGAGCCGGACTCTAACATAGATTCAAGGCTCCTTCATTGGAACTTTTATCAACATCATCTAGGTATTTGTGCATATGTGTGTGTGTGCAGTATTTGGTGTTAGTGTATGCGCAGATTTGTATGTTTGTTTTATGGATGCGTTTTTATGTCTAGATGCAT
>NC_068985.1:108939410-108941925 GCF_001194135.2 Octopus bimaculoides
TATATATATATATATATATATATATCACTTTTTCGAAAAGCATTTTTATTCTCGTTCACGAGCAATGCACTAGAGGAAGAAATGCACAGAATAACGCAAACATCATTTCACAACGGATATTCTAAGAGACAAGTAGTTTTAGTGCGAGCGATAGAAGAATACCGACGCAAATATAATATGATATTTACATTTGAGAATATACCTAATAAGAATACACCAGCCACAAGGAAGTTTTATCATATGAACCAAATGCATAAAAGCTACCAGACTGACGAATATACAATCGTAACCTTCATAGAACAGAACACGGAATGCATTACACATAAACTTAAAGTAATAACATATAACAAAAACACCGAAGTCAAAAACCTGCTTATCGATAACACACTTAAAGCATGTAAAGCCGAGAACGAACTTTGAATGGTCAAAGCCATCTATAAAATTGGCTGTAAAACTAGATTCGCCATCAATAGGACTCTAGCTGTTACATTGGAAATACTATTACAACATAATCTCGGAGACATAGAAAGCATTTACAACAGGGAGCTATCGCAAACCGTTATACCATACACCACAAAATTAATTTAGATAGAAAAATATTATAGGATAATACATATGTTATCTACAAAATTCAACACAAGAATAAAAGATTAATGATAGAAGCCTAAATCTTATAGCAATAAAATGTCAAAATAATCATACAAATGATATACGCCACAAAATATTTACAAGTGGCTAAATATTTAAAAATCTAACGGCCAAATGTCTGGTTCATTTGACGAAATCAACACATGACTGATGACGTATACGGTTAAAATACCCATGAATTCAACCACTGCAGCAGAAACAAAAGAGACTTCAAATATATGAATACTTACAAAACAGACTAAGATGGTCTGGAAATGTCAAATATGAATTTCGGAACTTCAGTATTTCGAGGTCTCTATAAAAGCAGAAAAGAAGAAGAAATGAAAAAAAAACCTATGAAAATACGAACATTCCAAGTAAAGAAGATAAGATTTTAACATTTTTTAATGAAACGTATATAAATGAAACGTTATTCATCAAAATGCACAAATATATGTGCGTGTGTGTGTGTGCGCGTGCGTGTGTTAGTATGTATGTAGGTATGTATGTGTGTATGTATTATAAATATATATAGAGAGAGGGAGAAAAAGAGAAATACAAACAGAATGAGAAAGCTAGAGAGAGAGGGAGAGAGAGGGGAGAAAGAAAAGATAGAGTATTCATATTGGACGAGGTGCCGTTTTCAATCCTATTGTTTGACTTCACAGACAAATATCATTTTCCGTAGCCTCGAATCAATCATACTTTGGGAGTGAAACTGGGTTGATGAAACGTGCATAGAAGCCCATTGGGCAGATTGGTACACTAATTGAAAATACTACAGCTTCAACATACGAAATGGTATAGCCATGTTAGCATATTAATTTGGTCTGAGAATTATATAAGCACTACACTTTTTTTATAGAGAGTTCGGCGTTAATTCAGGAGCAAGTAATTCACGTTCCTGAACAGCTCAATACTTATTGTTGAACGACGGAAGTCTTCTTTCTTCTCTACTACCTCAATTACCACTATCACACAACCAAAATGAAAATTATAAGAGCTAATATCAATCAGTAATCTAAACAGAATGTTATAGTCTAATCATGAAAACAATTAAAAGATATGTAAATTTAAACATGTATTTTTCAGCTGACACATGCGATTATCGATTTCTATAAGAAACATTTATTTTTTGTTCTCAGACATGCCCTGTTCTATGATGCCAATGTTAGAATTGGACAACAAAGTACAGATTCCTCAGAGTATGGCTATGGCTAGATTTTTGGCAAGAGAATTTGGTAAGTCTGATTTCTTTTCACCTTTCTGTAAATTCTTTAAATGACGTATTTATATTTTTCTTTATTATTTTCACTAAAAAGCAAGCAAGCTGCAGAATGAGTAGAACGTCAGACAAAATATTATTAGCTGTTTCTTTCCATATTTTACGTTCTCAGTTCAATTCGCATGAAAAAAAAACCTACTCGTTAAGTACTAGGTCAATGGTATAAACTAATGCCCGCTCTCAATATGACTAATATTAGGTAATCATTGCTACAGGTGCAAACTAAGTCTCAGTATATTCTACTGAATTTGAATATCTCCTTTGAATACTATCGACTGTAATCTTTCATGTGTTGGATAACATCGTACATATGTAAAAACCAATACTGTTATGACGAGCAACTGTTGCTGCATATAGAACCGATTCGGATATTAGCTATGTCTGTTGTAAAGATTGCCTCCACCGCTCTATTAGGCAGCGAAATGACATGCAGTTTTTTTCTCCACTTAGTGCCTATGGATAAAGTTTTATAGAGGGCAATATTGAAGAGACTAATGTTAGCCAGTTTTTCCTTCGGCAGAGCCTTAGACAACGTACGTCTCCGACTGCCTGATAGAGAAAAAGATAATGATATCGAGTCGTGCTTCCTTTTATCCAATATAT
>NC_068985.1:108942060-108944160 GCF_001194135.2 Octopus bimaculoides
ATATGTGTACAGGAAGGAGGGTGAAAGTATCGAATATAGACATGTGCCATAACTGAATATAGGGCGATTGTATCAATTATGATACGAACTGTCCTCAGTGTGAAGCAATATTAAAAATCAACCGATTGATAGATAAAACTGCATGCTGGTCGATTTTACATCTCATGTATTCGAGGAAGGGCAAACTAACTACTAACAGTATATTATGATTCCATTGATGAATTGTAACCTGAATGATTCTAAAACTATCCTTTAACATTAATTAAATATAGATCACAAAATATATGCCATTTAAACTTTGCATTATAACAACTTCGGTATTTTACTTCTAAAACATTGACAAACTTAAATCAAATGCTGGAAACATCGAAATAATAATACCGAACACAAAGACTTTTTATAGCACTCCTAATTCGTAGTTTTATTCTTCGGACATACAATATTTGAAGTCCTCGAAGACAGACGGGCAACTTGATTTATTATTATGTAACGTTTGACATAACCTCAAGGAGAAATAACTATATTTCCATCGATTTGTGTCAAAGAATACAAGGTGAAACCTATCACAGAAATCTCTAAATTTATGCTGTGGATACTTGAAATTAATGTTTATTGCTTCACTGAGACTTAAATGCAAATTTTATATGAATACACATAATTATTATGTCAGTATCTATCAAGTGAAAATTTACGTTCAATACATACTTACTTCAGGGCGGTGAGCTGGCAGAATCGTTAGCACGCCGGACGAAATGCATCGTGATATTTCGTCTGCCGATACGTTCTGAGTTCAAATTCCACCGAAGTCGACTCTACCTTTCCTCCTTTCGGGGTCGATTAAACAAGTACGAGTTGCGCATTGGAGTCGACGTAATCGAATTAGTCCCTTTGTCCTTGTTTCCCCCCTCTATGTTTCGCTCCTAGTTGTCAATAAATAAATACACACATATTCTCTATCATTATTATTTAAGAAATATAATTTTAAAACTCTAGGTTAAAATAACATCAGACATAATTTCAATTTAAACGCGATTTTATTAGGTAAAAGCAATACATACCCCATATAAGGTTGATAAATATTTTGACTCCATATTAACATTAGTGTAATTTAACTTCTATACAACTCCAATGCAAATACTGCTTCATTAGTAGTATTTTATTCTGGTGGGTCCTCCTAGCAATTCGATGTTTAAAAACTTGTCTTATAGATACTTCTATCAAAATTCCTGTTTTGTGTTTAACACATTAACTTGTGTAGGTTGAAATATGCAAAAAATTGGAGAAGGAAACCTTACTGTTTCTTGTAATACATACCAATACATACTATCTAAAGCAAAATATTTTTCAGGAACCCTTAAAATACTATTGTGAATCCCCAATTCACTACTTTGTGGTGTGGACCTCCCAAAATATTATATAGAGCCCCACGGGCCATATGGACCTCGGTTGTGAACCACTGATTTAGGCAAACAAACATTTAGTAAAAGTAGTTCTAATAACTAGTTTGACTACCAAACTTTACCTGCTGTACATAGAAGTGTTCCAGCCACAGGGAGCAGACATAAAACTAGCATTACTAATGACGATGACCAATAAGCTTTGTATTGATTCATGTGGATCATAGCTCAACGAAGCCAGGCTTATTGCTTAATTCTTCTACTCATTCTTTTTTCTTCCTCTTTTTTGTTTGTATCCCATTTTCAATTTAACGAAATCCCGTTTAAATACATAAATGAACGCTGCTGTCCTTATAATGTGCAAAATGCAAAGAAGAAAAGAGCGAAATGATCATTCTTTTGTTGTTATGGTAACTTCCATGAGGAAATATAAAACAAAAAAGAGATACTAGAAGACATTAAACGTGTAAAAAAATCAACATGTTTTTCAAACTCAAGATTCAAATCAAAAGCTTATTTAAAAGAAAATAATGATAATCGTAATTATAATAATTAATAGTTGGTTTTATTATGAGAATGATAATTATGTTTGTCAATCGCAGATATACAAAGGCAGGAACACAAGTGCAAAACAATATGGGAGAAATAGTACTCGAATACCAAGTATTCATGAAAACAGCTTTTATAATGAATTATATATATA
>NC_068985.1:108944606-108945383 GCF_001194135.2 Octopus bimaculoides
ATATATATATATATATATACAATTTGTGATTTGTCTTATCTTTTCGAATAGGTTTCTATGGAAGAAGCAACATAGAAATGGCCAGAGTTGACTTCATCTCAGATTGCTTCTATGACATCTTGGATGACTATTTGAGGATGTATCATGACAAAGATGGAAAAATGATGGTGAGTAATTCTGGATATAATTATAAATGTGTGTGTGAGAGTGCGCGTGAACAATTTATTTTGGAGCGTGGATCTCGAAGCAGATAAATCTATAACTATTGACTCGTAAATATTGGGCTAAAAATCCGTCTGGATAGAAAAGTTCGAAGTCTGCCCGTAGGATACACTGCTACATCTTCTGTAAATATGACAAGCGCTCTGAATCTGGACCTAAGTAGTCCTTTGAACGACATCATTCATTTCAGAGATTTTACTCTTACCAGCGAGAAATGTATACTATTGACGTAGTACTTACACGCTATTGTTTATAGTTTTACCAGCTTCAAGTTCCACCGTTCCAAAAGAGAATTATTCACATTCTCTCAAAATTTATAAATGTTCATGACATTTTTCTATCCTCTTTTTTTTTTCTCTCAATTCTTTTGGACACAGAACGTAGACTCGAAACGTCAAAGGCGTCTCCATTCTTCCGAGCGTTAAACTAATACTCTTGCTTATGGCTCGTTCACTTGTCTTCGTGTTTGATATATATATATATATATATATATATAAACAAATAGTAAATGAGTATATGCATATATACGTACAGGTATGTGCATACCGACATCCA
>NC_068985.1:108945393-108948053 GCF_001194135.2 Octopus bimaculoides
ATATATATATATATATATATATATATATAAACAAATAGTAAATGAGTATATGCATATATACGTACAGGTATGTGCATACCGACATCCACCTGTATGTATAGGTGCATATCTGGGTACAGGATATTGCAAACAAAACGTAGACAAGAAAACACACATATATATATGAACGATGCGTTTTAGCACAGAATTGTCTAACAAAATGCAGTCACGTCGTATTTCTGAACTAGAAATAAAATCAAAAGCAGCTAAGAACCACCCAAACGAGAAATGGTATGTTATTGACCCTGGGACCACGTGATTTCGAAGTGATCTTCTCCGGGGCGATGTCTCATATTTTTTTTTCTTTAATTGAACTCAATTATTTATCCAAACTATAAACAAACAAGTACAATTTGAAAGGAGAGCTCATTTGGACAGCGAGTAGAGTACCATGTTATCAACCTGAAGCGTTAAAATAGCTGGTGGTTTTCGACCCAATTCTTAACCTTGCATCGGATATGAACAAATCTCCGTGATGAGGCACATCCTTAGAGTGAGAACTCCTACTATCTACATGTGACTTGATACGGGTTCCTAAACCATAATATTTATTCCGGTTGGCGCTGCTAATCATCCATTTTATGCACTAATATTTTGTGTTATTATTTTCATAGTTATCTGTCACCAGTTGGATGTTATCAAACTATATATTATTTGAACGTCTGAGAGAGTTCAACGTGACGACTGTCGCTCTTACCGCTTTACTGCTTTGCAATCCAAATTCACATAGATAAGTTCACTTGATTAGACAAACATAATTCGGAAACAAAACAGACGAAAATTACAAAAACACATAAAAAAAGTAAAAAGAAAAAAAAAAGAAAAAAAAATTAAATGTACAAATGCAACGAAAATAACTGTCCCCTCATAAACAACAACGCAAAAATCTATCAACAAATATAAAGGTTGAAAGAAAAGACAAAAAGAAAAACTGTACAAAAATACTCACAAAATGACTCTGTATCGGCGTAATGTAATAAAATATGAAAAATAAACATTTCCTTAGAGAGCAATAAAAGCTGAAATAATTTCTTTGGTTGCCACATAAAGGCATATTGCACTTAGATGAACATTGACAATATGGTGTCATGTGAGAAGAATAACGGAGTGTATAAAGGGCTATAAATATATCAGTTTGTCTCTGTGTCATGTGTTTATATATATATATATATATATATATATATATATATATACATATATATACATACATATACACACATACATATTCAAATATATCCATCCATGTATATGTTCATACATACACACACACACACACACATATGCCTATATATTCACGTCAATATATCTAACTATATATATATATGAGTGTGTGTGTGTGCATGTATGTATATACATAAGAGAAAATATATTATTTCCATATATATTATCTCATGCGTGATATAAAGCGTAATGTTATAATACAAAAATCGATACGAGTGTTTTCGTGTGTATGTCTCTCTGTCAATTTATGTGTGTGTGTATATATATGTATGTATGTATGTGTGTGTATATATATATATATATATATATATATATATATATATATATATGTATATAAGTAAATGTATGCGTTTATATTTACTCACACACACTCATGTATATATGTATTAATGTGTCTCTGTGTGTTTCTGTTTATCTATATGTATGTGTGTATATATTCAGATATGATTATGACTTCTGCTGCAAATATAAATTTGCTCTTGTTTATTTCTATTCTTCTTTATATCTTTTTATCATGAAGTACATTCTATTTTGAATGTAAGTAAACATATATAATTCGGTAAGCCTGGAAGATAATTTCTGCTGAGAGATCTACCAGCAATATTCTGAGGCTAAGTATGTGTGTTCCCTCCTAAAGGATCAGCATAAAACTGTATAGACGAATACATATACTGTTACACAAAAGTGTCACCGTATAAGATGGCACAGATATTACCTTATGTTGGACGGATTAGATTTTTAGTTAAATGCTTTATATTTCAACCCAAGGTGCGCATATTGGCCGAAAACTATAGATTTAGATTGATCATAGCTCAGTAAGAGAAACTGTGTAAAATTATGCGCTATAAACAGTGCCGTCTTGGCAGCATTATGAGCCACCCTAGCAAATCAATGATTTTTGGACCCTATATAATTCATGTATAAGAGCAAGCCTCAAAATCAGAATTCGGGCCCTGAACCCGTTGGGATCCCTAGAAAATGTCAAGTGAGTCCATAAGACTGAACTGTTGATAAAGGACTGTCTTACTTCATGCAAGTTGGATTTAATCTTTCAATATGTTTATAGTTCCTATATAGGCCTTGTAACTTTTGGTTATCTTCAGTGCCTTCCATTTGAATGCAAGCGTTCGGAGATCAATTTTGTTTAAAGCAAATGATTTTTTTCATTATATTACTATTATTATTTCACTCAATTGAAATATATTTCTTCATCTCACCAAATTTAGTGTTGTAAATCTCGCCTTAGTAAATAATGTATTTTTGTCTTTGTATGTCAAATCGTGAGTTTTATTTATTTTATATTCATTTCTTTTAAATTTACATATATTAGCTGCATTACAAGCGCTTATGAAATCATAAGATAAAATGAAGCCAAAACAGTTACACAAGCACGCAAGCAC
>NC_068985.1:108948063-108948923 GCF_001194135.2 Octopus bimaculoides
CACACACACACACATTACACAAAAACCCCCCACACAATAACATACACACTTAGAAACATAAACACGCGCTCACTCATATGTAACAAACGATATACGAAGCTAATTGTTTATATAATAGTATATAATTCCTCTTTTCAGTTCCAAAGATCCAAAGAAATGGACGGTTCAGTGAGTAATAATACTTTCAAATATTTCTCTTTTGCAGACATAAAGCTTTTGTATTGACCGTTGACATTATCATAATACTAACACGTAACTGAGAGAATTGAGGCTATTTGACGATTCTAGCGTTTCTACAGGACGTATAGCTTAATCAATTAACAAAAAATCAATGTTTGCAATCGCAGCAAATATCGGGAAAATGTATATGTGCCTTCCAAATATCACTTTGCATATTTTGACAGCTAAAAGGCAAACGAGTAATAAATACTTTCGACGTGCTTATGATAAAAGGATCCATATCCAATATTTATGAAGTTAATAGGTTTCAAAACGTATTTAATAACTTAAGTAATTTAAATTACAGCAAAATAGGAAACCTTTCTAAACACAAGAAGCATATAGTTGCTT
The DNA here is from genome assembly GCF_001194135.2 of Octopus bimaculoides. Classification (NCBI taxonomy): domain Eukaryota; kingdom Metazoa; phylum Mollusca; class Cephalopoda; order Octopoda; family Octopodidae; genus Octopus; species Octopus bimaculoides. The sequence continues at coordinate 108,948,634 of NC_068985.1, forward strand.
GAAGAGCCATTAACTTAATTTGTTTGAGAAATTGTAAGGGGGTTGAGCATTAATTTCTCCTTAGTTTAATTATCAAATCCACACAGCTTCGTGATATATTCTCTCTCCCTCTCGCTCCATATCTCCCTCTCGCTCCATGTCTCCCTCTTTCTCTGTGTCTTTTTCTCTTTATGTGTGCGAGTTGCGTATGTGTTCAAACGTTTGTGCGTATACCTATGTATGTATATACATATTTGCTATCTATCTATCTAGCTATCTATCAATATATATATATATATATATATATATAT
>NC_068985.1:108949327-108953109 GCF_001194135.2 Octopus bimaculoides
ATACCATGTCATATCAACAATTAAGATTTCAAATTTAAAGGACATTTAGCTATTGGAGAAGGGACAAAATCTCACAGCTATTTCGGCCTAGCGTTGGCATGCCCCATTCTATCTCTGGGTGATGCCTCAGCATGGCCGCAGCTCTAAGCTGAAACTATATAAAAAAAAATATTATTATCATTATTGTTATTCAGGTCACGGACATATGGCGTAGTGGTTAAGAGCGCTGGCTACTAACCCCAAGATTCCGAGTTCGATTCCAGGCAGTGACCTGAATAATAATAATAATAACAACATCAACAACAACAACGAAAAGGTTTACCTCAGTTTTAACATCATCTCCTTCGAAGTAGTCACGTTGCGCAGCAATACACCCGTCACAGCGTTCCTGCCATATTTAGAATTCGGGTGTAAGTTGTTCTTCGAAAGCGAGTCGAGAACCTTCTGCGATTCGCTCAGGATATCGAAAACCGTGTTAAAACGGCAACATTTAAGCTGCATTTTCATCTTGGGGAAGAGATGAATATCAGCAGGTGCTAAATTTGGCGAATAGGGTGGGTTCAGAAGCGATACTATTTTGTATTTGGCGAGAAACTCACGAATGAAAAGGTTTCGGTGAAGAATCCAATCCTTCGGGCATCACATATGTCGTCGCTTTGGCCGAATGTCCTCACTCAAACGCTTCAAAATATCGTAGCAGAACTCTCGAATGACGGTCTGGTGTTGGGGGACGAATTCGCGAAGCACAATTTCACATTTCCTGGGGTGACGCACGTGGCAAGTCTTCCAGATTCCTCAGCGTCTTTCACAGGCGTCCTTTCACTTTTCAGGCGCCCGTGTCACTCGAATCGTTGTGTACGACCCTTTGCCACGCGGCCATAAGCTTGCCGAAGCATGCTCCACATCGCTATAGCAGACGTCCCACGTTTAACGCAAAATTTCACGTTGGGTCTTTGCTCCTGTCCATGACAAAATTGAAGGTTACAGCATACACGTGATCACAGAATCATAAATTTCACCGCGAGCGAAGGAAACACAGTGATATCACTTGGCACACTGCCTCATGGACCCTATGCTGCCATCTGTTGGCTCGTATATGGTTGTGTTTCTGTGCGTGTGTGTATGCGTGCGTGTGTGTGTGTGTTTGTGTTTGTGTGTGTGTTTGTGTGTGTGTGTGTGTGTGTCTGTCTGTGTAGATGCCATGCTATATGATGCAAAAATTAATCTCATTGGCCCGTGAATTATTAACATTAAACAAAGAATATATCTGATTGTTATATTAATCTGAAGTAATTCATTGTCAAAGAGAACGATGGATAATGTAGTCTTCAAAATCCTACATTATGATCCATAATGTAATTACCATTCCCATTAGCGGCTAATGTAGCTTGATTCCATTGTTTCAGTTACCAAGCTCAGCGGCCAATTTACGATAAATTGGAAAGGATTAAGGATTGGAAAGGATTAATAAATGACCTGTAGTTTGCTATTTAAATGGAACATTGTTTGGCGCCACATGTAAAGTTAGCTAATCCGATAATCCTATATCTTAATACTTACTCATGGTGTGATTTGACGTAGTAATATGCCAAAATGATTCAGAGAGTTGATAGTTCGGAATTATATTTTCCTATAAATGTAGAAATCTAGGGAATATTTGTAGATTCTTGTAGAGAATATACAGTTATAGATATGGAAGCATATTTAAAACAGTATATACTGTAACCTGATGGTTATATATTCGCCAACCAATCAAGATATCTCGCATCCCACCACACTAGGTAGAATGTTTGGCCCCCATCCCCACCATCATCACCAGCAGTTCACGGCCAATGTTGAAGTGTTTATAATAATAATAAATGCGCCCTTTTAAAGCCTAGCCAGGCTCATGGGCTCGGTTTCCCGGTTTCAATGGAGTATGTGTTCTCCAGGTGGACGGGACGCCAGTCCATCGCAGCGTTACTCATTTTTGCCAGCTGAGTGGACTGGAGCAACGTGAAATGAAGTGTTTTGCTCAAGAACACAACGCGTCGCTCGGTCCAGGAATCGAAACCACAATCTTTCGATCATGATGCTGATAACCTAACCACTAAGCCACGCGCCTCCACGTTGATGCGTTTAGGCCCTTGTAATTAAGCAGTTCGGCGAAAGAGACCGATAGAATTAAAGCTAAGCTCACAAAGAATAAGTCCTGGGGTCGATTTCTTCGACTAAAATCACCTTTAACTCGGTGATCCATTATGGCTGCAGTCAAACAGTCAAATGAGGGAAACAAGTAAAAGAATAAAAAAAGAAGAAAAGGATATATATGTGTGTGTTTGTGTGTGTTTGTTTGTGTGTGTGTGTGGGTGTGTGTGTGCGTGTGTATATATGCGTAAGTGGATATGTGTGTATTCTAGTAACGGTTTGACTTAGATCAAAAGACTTCTGTGTTATTATGAAAGATTTGGTTTCAAGGATAGCCATTATTATCAAGTACCTGGTTTTGTGGGCGCAGAGAACGAATCCATCTCATTCGGAATCAGGAGCCCTGTCCTCTTTATGCCCATGAAACTTAGTCATATGGAACGGAGTCAAAATGTTATTAAAATGTATATGTAACTTTTACAAAAGGTGTTGAATGCCGCTTTCGTTCGTCCACTCACTCATGTGTGTGTGGATACATACGTGTGTATCCGTGTGTGTGCGTGTTTGTGCGTTTGCACATGTGTGCATGTCTTTGTGAGTATGTGGGATTCGTTTGAAGAAGTATAAAAAATACGTGGCCTTTGAAATAACCATGTATAAAAATAGCATTAAATTTATCGTGGCAGTCTGAGCAGCGCATGAGATACCAAGAAACCTGTCGCAGAATCCTGCCCTTCATGGAAAGAACCTTGGAGATGCACAACAATGGAAGCCAGTTCTTCATGGGTGACCAGGTAAATAATTTCAATATATTCGTAATCTTATTGTAATTAAAACCACAACCATCGCTTGTGTACATAAGGCTAAAATTACGAAATTATTTATTCAATCGTTTGAAAATTTTATGCCCTCTAACCTTTATAGACTTGCTTTCTAAATGATTAATGAAATATGCTTTAATATTTCATTCGATAAAGGCGGCTAGCTGTCAGAAGCCTGTCGACTTTGCTTTTCATTCTTTCGGGGTCGATAAATTAAGTACCAGTTGCGTACTGAGGTCGATCTAGTCGCCTGGCCTCCTCTCCAAAAATTTCGGGCCTTGTGCCTAGAGTAAAATAGAATATAGTCTCAGTTGATCTCGCTTGGGGATCCAGCCGAAAAGTCTGATGTCGTTTGCTTCTGATACGATCGTATAGAGAAGGTGCCTAGGGACTTTGTCACTCGCGACCATACCCCGAATAGTGGACGGAAGTTGGATGGATGGATAGTATCAGAAGCAACCAACATCTTACGATCATAATTTCAAGTTTACATATACAGTAACCTCTGACCTTATCATGGTTCACCTATCACGCACTCAGTACATCGCAGTTCGTCCGCTCAGTACATCAAGGATATTTCTTGCTAATATATGTAAATTTATATACTACACTTTATCGTGCAGTTACTGTTAATACTTCATTTAGAGAATTAACATTGCTTGTTTTCACCTTTTCAATATCAGTGAAGAATTTCACTGGAAAAGAAGATATAAGGTTTGCCAGGTTTTTGTCTCTCTCACCAAGGTCATCAGCTGTCGAACGCCGACGAAGGGAAATAACCCTGAAATCCAGATACGTTCGTGCTGCTGGTCGCGGTGAGAGGGATAACTCCCT
>NC_068985.1:108953794-108959009 GCF_001194135.2 Octopus bimaculoides
CACGCACTCAGTACATCGCAGTTCGTCCGCTCAGTACATCAAGGATATTTCTTGCTAATATATGTAAATTTATATACTACACTTTATCGTGCAGTTACTGTTAATACTTCATTTAGAGAATTAACATTGCTTGTTTTCACCTTTTCAATATCAGTGAAGAATTTCACTGGAAAAGAAGATATAAGGTTTGCCAGGTTTTTGTCTCTCTCACCAAGGTCATCAGCTGTCGAACGCCGACGAAGGGAAATAACCCTGAAATCCGGATACGTTCGTGCTGCTGGTCGAGGTGAGAGGGATAACTCCCTTGGCAAACAGGACACAGTCGTGTGTCGATAAGCCAGCTGGAGGAGATGTCCTCCTGGGGCTAAAAGCAACAGTAACATCCACCCCTAGGGGTCAGCCACACTTAAGTGGCAATATACTACACTATATCGTCGACTTTTCAGTGTATCCGGGTTTCTGCAGCTGATAGATATTTATATTTTTTTAGATTTTAATTATTTCAGCGGGAGGTTTTGGAACGTAATACACACGATTGTCGAGGGGTTACTATATCACATTTCTGTTTTTTAAGCGTAATCTAATATTTAAAATTTAATTTTTAAGCATATACTAACATTTAGACCAACCCAGTATTTAAGTTTGCATTAGTGTATTGACTAATATTTTACACCACATTAGTATAATAATAATACTCAAAGCTCGTTGCTAAACTGCAACAGCTATAAAATTATAAAACACTAATTAGTTAATAAAATTTAGAAATTATAACCCTTAGTGATGAAGTGAGTTAATATATGTTTGTTTGAAGGCGACAAGCTACGTTCTGAGTTCAAATTCTATCGAGGTTGACTTTACCTTTAATCCTTTCGGGGTCGATAAATTAACTACCATTTACATACTTGGGTTGATCTAAACGACTGCTCCGCCTCCCCAAAAATTTCGGGCCTTGTGCCTAGAGTAGAAAAAAAAATTTTGTTTGACTTGTTCTTTGGTGAATGAGAAGGCTTTAGATGCAAATAAAAATAATCCTTTCTAGTATAGGCACAAGGCCTGAAATTTAGAGGGGAGGGATAGTCAATTATTCAGCTGGTGGTTAATTTATCAACCGCGAAAGGATTGCAAGTAAAGTCAACCTCAGCAGAATTTGAACTCAGAACAAGAAGACAGAAGAAATACCGCTAAGCATTTCGTTCGGCGTGTTAACGATTTTGCCTTGAAAACGGAAATAAATATGAAAATATAAAACTGTTAGAAAAAGTTAGATGAGTCATGAGCCCAAGGAGTCATAAGGAGAGAACTTAGCCTTGTTTCCACGGGGTACAACTGACTAAGCTTACAACAGCCTCCTCTTGAACCGGAAAACGGCACGTCCTTGGATGAACTTTCCAGCTATTACTAACACTCACATACATCTGCGTGAATTGGAGCAACGTGAAATAAAACGTTTTGCTCAGTACAATGCACCAACCGGTCCAGTAATTGAAATCAAGATCATAAGATCCTGGGTAAAAAGCGTTAATCACATAAGCAAAGCGCATTCATGTCTTAGAAAAATATTTGTCTTTATTAACAGAAATTTCTTTGATGTATTAGGCAAGTCAAAGAACCACATGGAGTGATATTCACCATCTTAACTGACCAAAAATTTCTGTTTAGTTTGGTATATTATGTATGCGTCGTCCTTCAAAATACTGGAAAATATTAACTTTATGACCAAATATTGAGAAAGGTAAAGATAAAGCATACATTGATTCTGACATGTAGTTTATATCTGGCCTCCAGGTGAAGGCGTCCACCCTCTGGATTTTAGATAGTAAACGCACTTTATGAAATAGTCAGCTTCCGCAAAGTTCTATCTTGTCTGTAATACACACACACACACACACACACTCACGTATTCGTTCGTTCATACATACAAACATACCTATATACATACATGGATACGTACATAATCGTTCCGGCTAATGAGCTTATTCTTAGTAAATCATAAACCTTATCAAAAGTATCCCAACCATGACCAACTTGTCTTTAATCCTTACATCTTGCACTTCTTTATCTCGAAGGCAGTATTGTTTGATTTGAGGGAGTACTAAATAATTCTAGCTAGACAAGCCGCCGTGTAGTTTCTTTTTATCTCGTATTGCATAGTTGTCTGTAACGTATATTCTTACATTATATTTTGATTAGAATCTCAGCTAAGGAAACTAATAAGACGTACATAATCATGTAGTTATTTCGAATTCTGTGTTATGATCCTGAAAAAAATAAAACCTAGCAGAAATAAAATATTTTCCATAAAGAATGTTACCATAGAGTAATGAATTCGATGGTGTCGATTAATCTCCTCTCCTCTCAAATGCTGCCCTGTGCCTAAACCAACAAAGCAATGCTGTATTAGACATTCCAAAGTAAAATGAAACGCTTTCTATTCATACATATGAGTGCTACAAGGCATCACTATCGGTGCAAAATATTTGAAAGCAATGGATATGACCGGTTAAATGAACATTTTGATGCTCAGCAGTAATTGAAATCAACGCAGCCAATCAACAGTGCAATCATCAATTAATACAGAAACATTTCCACATTAGATGAGGGGAAATAATTCATGTGTGATACCTCTGTACTGTCAGATGAGGTGTAGATATTAACAGTGTCGAACGTAGTTTAGTGTCGGTAAACTGATCTTAAATAAGCATTTTATAATCTTTCGAGAGAATCTGAAATAATCATCTTTTGGTACATTGGTTGTCGAAGTACTTAAAGGTATAAATATATGCATGTAAATACTGGACTGAGAAACATTTTGCATAGAAAAAGTCGGAGACTGTCCATTGGTTGGCTTATTCTACAAAGATACGTTGTCGTAGCTCTCTCTCCGACTTTGGCGGTTATCACACCAGATTTTACAAATTCCAAGAATTGGTCATCAGAAGATCAATGGATAAAAATAGTCTGTGTAATTTAATTTTGTTCCTTAGCGATAGGAGTTCAAATCGCACCTAGTGAATTCCTCTCTTCCATCAAATTAAGATGAATGGAATAAGTACCATTTGTAAATTAAATCCATTGTGTCTATGTTAGTTATCATATTTAAATGGGTGACACTTCAATAAATTATTTGAAATATATGTAAAGAAGCGGTATGGATGACATTTACAATGTGTAACAGCACTAACGAATGGAGAACATTACTAGCGGTAATATTTTCCTTAGAGAAAATTTCTCGAAGACAATGGTGTGTTACAAACATAAATGCTTCGCTAAGAACACTGGAAGGCCTGTGAATATAACACAAAAGACTCTCTGTTATTTTTCCTGCCAAAAAACAGAAAAAATTTCAGAGTCGCTTCACATTTGTAAACACATAATTTTATATAAATACTAACGCTTTTTTAATTGCATATATTAATTTATGTTTGAATCTACTTCATTTCCCAGATAACTATGGCTGATATGATGTGTTTCTGCGCTCTGGAGAATCCACTGATGGAAGATGACTCCCTTCTTCGTAGCTATCCGAAACTTCTAGCATTGAAGGAACGAGTAATTAGCCACCCGAAAATGTCGAGCTACCTTCAAAAGAGATCCCGCACCGATTTTTAAAGGACAAGAAAACAAAAATGAAAATTAATGTAACCAATTTTTTTCAAGCTAGGAAGTATATAACTGTTTCATTTCAAACTAAAGTGTATGAAAATATATGACAATGGAGTTTTTAACTCCACCTTCAGTTGAAAATATGGATAAGGTCTTCAAAACAGAAAGGTAATATTGCAATGCAACCAATCAATTAAGCTTTGTAAATTTTAAATGTTTGGTTTGTTCAATAAATAAATAAAAAATCTTAAAACGAAACTAACAAAATAAATGTTTTAAAAAAATCATTAGTTCGTTTTGTTTTGACAATACACAATGGAATTTTTTTATTAATTTAAGTGGGAAGTAAAATTGAAAGTTCGCATATTTGTATTTTTCCTATGTTCTTTATTTTTATTTTTCTGAAGGCTATGTTTTTAGTTGCGTAAATTTATTGAGTTAATCTCAACTGGAATCGAAAATGATCGGGGTTAATTCATTTTAGTGTAATACAAACAATTTATTTCTAAAAGATTTTAGTACGAAAATATTATTTTAGAATTCTTCTTCGAAGAATTCACAGTGGGCTGCTTTCTATTCAGGAGTGTATAAAGTTCATGTCATCAACACTGCTAAACTTTCGACTAAGAAACACTTCTATAACAATAAATCCAAATTCCTCTTTACACAGCATACACAATTGGAATGAATAGATTCCACTAAATAGTGTACGTTAGAGTGTTTGAAAATAGTACAAAAATTTAAAAGAAAAATTAAAAGAAATGCCAAAGTGCTTAACAGCATTCCGCCTGACTTTACGTTGTGAGTTCGAATTCCGCCGAGTTCAGCTTTACCCTTCACCCTCACGGGGTCACTAAACTGAGTAGAAGTCGACTTACACCCATACACGAAATTGTTGGCGCTGTGCCAACATTTGAAACTAAAATTATTGTTTTATATTTATTTATTTATGCACCCTTTTTAAGCCTATCCAGGCTCATGGGCCCGGTTTCCCATTTTCTATGGTGTATGTGTTTCTCCCCAGCTGGACGGGACGCCAGTCCATCGCAGCGTTGCGCAAGAAACAGGAAGAAATAGTGAGAGAAAGTGAGGGTGAAAGAGTACAACAGGGGTCGTCACCACCCCCTACCGGAGGCTCGTGGAGCTTTTAGGTATTTTCGCTCAATAAACACACACAACGTTCGGTCGGGGAATCGAAACCACGATCCTCCGACCGCGAGTCCGGTGCCCTAACCACTGAGCCATTGCGCCTCCACATTATTTTATATGTCTCACATTTAATTTTCTCTCTATTTGAATAGAAACCCCGATGCCATATTCAGAACTTAATCTTTTATTTAAGACATTTATCGTTATTACACTAGCGACAATTACTTATAAATACGTACAAATACTGACAACATCGTGCTCTAATAATCAACTAAACTTTCAAACTTATCTGGCATGCACATTTTGTTTAAATGTGCGCTTCTGTTATAATTATAGTCATCTCTTGAACGTTCTCAGGAACGTAAGCTTTAGTCATTTTTCAATGTTTTTTTCTTACCTATAGTGGATATTTTGGCTTCGTATTTGTAAGTATTTATTGCTATATATATATATATATATATAT
>NC_068985.1:108959640-108962944 GCF_001194135.2 Octopus bimaculoides
TGGTGCTATATGTGGCTGTTATATATATAAATATATATATACAAGTATGTTCATGTGTGTATATGTATGTAATTATATATATATATATATTCACACACTTATTTATATATATTTATATATATATTTATATATATATAAGTGTGTGTGTGTGTGTGTGTGTGTATATATATAGAGAGAGAGATAGATAGATATGTATATATAGATATACATGTATATAATAAGTGTATGAACACGTGTGCCTCAGACTCGAAAGGCTAAGAAATGGTTAGAGAGCATGTACGTGTATGTGTGTGTGTGTGTGTGTGTGTGTGTGTGTGCGCGTGTGAGTGTGCGTGTGTATGTATACATGAATGCCTCATCACCGTGTCTTTGCGTATATATATGCATCTGCACAAGTACTCAGAACGCTTAAACATTGTAATTTAACCAAAAGTTCGAAGTGTATCGAGAACGAATGAAATATCAACGAAGGGAAAGAAAGAGAAACTGCTAATGTAATAAAAAAAGATGATATAGGAAGCTACATCAACCGCCACTAAAACCAATTATTTCATTGTTTTCTTGTCAGATTAAAAGCGTTCCGAGATGTCTCTGCGATTTAAGTTTGTTCTGTTTAGTATAATTTGGATATTCTACTTTTACAGAAAAAGAAAAAGTGGCTCCCATTTCATATCTTTAAAGATTCTTGTAATTATTATTAACAGTCCTATAAATTTGACTTAATCCTCTTAGATGTAATAGATTGATATCCCCTCTAGTTAAAAGTTGAAATATTTGACAATACCCTATTAATGATGACGTTCCTAATGGAAAAATTATCTATATTTTAATCTGAAGATTGTACATTTGAAAGAAAACCTAATATTATTATCGTATAAGGATGTAGGATCTTTGACGTCGAGCTTGTTATTCGAGTCGTGAATTTGATAATAATGAAGATAAGTATGCTGCTGGTGCTGCTGCTACTACTACTACTACTACTACTACTACTACTAGTACCTTGAAGTTTTTTTTTCCCAGTGCACAACTGGTGCTTACTTTATCGTCCTCGGAAGAATGAAAGGTGAGTTCAATCTTGGCAGCGTTTAATCTCAGAACGTAAAGGCGGACCAAATGTAGCTAGGCCTCTTGTCCGGAATGCTAACGATTCTGCTAGGTCACGGCCTTGATAATAATGATGATAATAATAATAATAATAATAATAATAATAATAATAATAATAATAATCCTTTGTACTGTAGACACAATGCCTGGAATTTTATGGGCATGGATATAATCGATCATATCGACCCCAGTACTTGATTGGTCATTAATTCATCGACCTCGAAAGGAAAAAAGCTAAGTCGACTTCGGCGGAATTTGAACTTAGAACGTAAAGACGGTCGAAACACCGTACACACACACACACACACACACACACACACACACACACACACACACACACACACACACACACACACACACACACACACACACACACACACACACACACACACACACACACACACACACACGTGGCTGCTTTTTTTTATCTTCCGTGAGCAAGCGAGGGACAAATTTTGTTGCAACTATTTACATTCTCAATTTCTCGCTCAAAATTCGTTGGCTGGAGCTCCAGGACATACAAGTCATATTAACAAGCTCGTCAATTGTTCGGTGATGATCATGTCATCACTTCATGAATTTTCAAAATGTTTTCATTCGTTCGGGAGGTCGACGGTCGCCCTGAACGAGGTTGATATTTAAGCAACAAGTGACAATTCCTTAAACGTGAATGCCACTCGTAAACTTTTGTTTTGCTCATGGCAGCGTCCTGTTTCTGTCACCATTTTCACCAGCAGAGAACAGAATTTCAGGGAAGCACGCTGTTCTTTCGTTTCAGCCATCACAAAAGTCAACGAACCGGCGAGAAGCACTGCAAAACAAAGCTCACCATGTGACAGTACTACACCACCTAATGACGCCGGTCAGCTGACTGATGCCTGAGGATTGCATTATGTGGATTCTAGCGGCAGAAGCCTCAACTACAATAAGCTTGCCCGACAGAAAACGTTTCCTGTTACTTTTGGATACGCCCCCATGTACATGTGTGTGTGTGCCTCTGTGTGTGTGTGTGTGTGTGTGTGTGTGTGTGTGTACACCCTCATATGCATATACATGAATCCAAGTAAAAGTGTTACAGGTAAAAAAAAGTCACCGGACAAATGTCATAGGAAAAAATGTCACAGGGGTTTTGTCCGGCGGGATGTCTGAGGATGTTTTTGCTTGTGACTCTGTTCTTGTGACTTTATTACCGGCTACCATATAGAAATGCATACATAAACACACACACACACACACACACACACACACACACATACAGACACACACACACACACACTCAAAAACGTATATATACATATTGGCTTGTTTACCTTAACATAGGTTAGCAGTTTCCCATGGGGAATTATAGAATGATTATCTAGTTTAGAATATAATTGTTGAGGACCGGGGTTAATTCATTGGCCGAAAACCCTCCAACCGGTGATCTAGTATGGCTGCAGTCCAATGACAGAAAGAAGTAGTACAAGATAAAAGCTAACCCATTTAATATTATTAATATTATTTTGAGCTGCCTACCACCACTATTTTACTCCTATCCTTTAAAATATGCTTTTGGCCTTCGGACTTCAACGTGTATCAGCCCTCTTAGATGTGCATGACTTCGTAGTTAGGGTACTGGAATCACGATCGTAAGGTCGGGAGTTCAATGCATGGCGGGGCGTCATGTCCTTGTATAAAACACTTTATTTCACCTTGATCCAGTTCATTCCGCTGGCAAGAATGAGTGCTACCTGTATTTCAAAGGGCCAGCCGTGTCACATCGTATATCGCGCTGGACCTCCCTGAGAATTATTTGAAGGGTATGCGTGTCTGTGAAGTGCTCAGTCGATCAACACATTAATTTCATGGGGAAGCTGATCCGCTCATCGGATCTACTGGAAGCCTCGTCGTCGTAACCTGCAGATAATCAGTTATATTAATCCTCCCTACCTCCCAGAGCTATCCTCAATTCTTTCTATGTCAATGAACAAACATACTCTTTGTTCGGCCTACAAACCAAATATACGAAAGAGCATGTGGTTGCGTTGGTATATCTGTCTGTGGAAGAAATAATAGGAGAGGGAATGTCGCTGTACACAGTGAGTGCGTGTATCTGTGTGTGTTGTTGAGTGTGTGTATGTGTGTGCGTGCGCGTGTGTTTGTGTCTGTGTGTGTGTGTGTGTGTGTGTGTGTGTGTGTGTGTGTGTGTGTGTGTGTGTGT
>NC_068985.1:108967277-108968882 GCF_001194135.2 Octopus bimaculoides
TATATATATATATATGTATGAGGAATACAAAAAATGGGACAAGAACGCAAAACATCTAGACAGTTAGATGATACAAAAAAAGGGACAAAACATCCTGACAGAAGATACAAAAGAGGAACAAGAAAAAAACAAGGACGGAAAAACCGGAGAAATGGTACACAAATACAAATCACAGGACCATTTCTCCGTCTTTTTTTGCTGCTTTCTTACAAGGACTCTAGTGCTCTTAGGTTAGTTTTTCCTTGGGGCTGGCCAGATTGGAGCAATCTCAAGTATAACCAGCCTAAATTGCAAAGACAATCTGGAACTCGACTGAGGAAGGAAAACTCCGAATGACCAGTCCTTGTTTTCTCTCGACCTTTTTTTGTATCATCTATCTGGATGTTTTGCGTTCCCATCTTTTGTATTCCTTTTTATATACATATGGCGGCGTACGTACACTGTGGTCTCTTATACGTTAGTACATATATATATATATAAATTTTGTACGACTCTCCTATTCTTTATTTCTTTCTTTCTTTCTTTCTTTCTTTCTTTCTTTCTTTCTATCAGCCCTTCACACTTGCTTCGTTCTTTCCACTCTTCTTTATTTCGTTCCCCCCTCTCTCACAATTCATGGCTTTCTTTTCATTCTCACCTCCCTCCTCTTTCACTTCACTCTGTCTCTTTTCTTTTTTCTCGGCCCTCCCTATTCTTCTATCCCTCTGCCTCTACTTCTCTCCTCTCTCCTCTTTGTTCCACACTTTTTCGTATCATCTGTCTGGATGTTTTGCGTTCTTGTCTCATTTTTTTGCACCAGCATGACCGCAGCCACTTGGCTGAAACACATAAATAAAAATACATATGGCGGCGTACGTACAGTTTGGTCTCATATTTATATATGTGAGTCTGTGTATGTATGTATGTACGTATGTATTTATGTACGTATACACTCACACAACAGACACACACACAAACATATATATTAATAATTAATAGCAACAGAAAAACATTAATACAAAATAATACTCTTAATCAACTTAATGTGTTGGTTGTATCAATATTAGTTCTTTTATAAACATTTCCCACTGGCTATTGGCGACACCATTGCTTTGTTAGACAATGAGATTCTATTTACTGTTGGCGGGAGATTAGGCTCTTATCACGCCGCTCGATATCTGTCACTAAGGACACCATTGAAGATGGAATAACGTGATTTAGAAGATTCGGTGACATAACAGATGATTCTTTTCTGTCAACGATGTAATTTCTAGTGCTTTTATGGACCAAGTCCGTATGAGAGAATCTCTCACAGTAAATAATGTAGCATTTTGTGTTCTAAGGTAGCCCCCACGTTAAGACGGAGATCAAGATTACAGTATATATATATACGTACATGTATGTACATACTTACATCGACCTATATATATAGATGCATATCTGGGTACAGGACATTGCAAACAAAACGTAGAAAAAGTACAGAAAACACACAGGCCACATAGAGAACATTTCCTTCATCAGCTGCCACCATTCTGGCGTTTCGAAGAGTCAGGGCAGGACGCATCGTTAAAATGGACCACACACATATACTGTAAGCTATATATATATATATATATATATATATAT
>NC_068985.1:108971123-108978764 GCF_001194135.2 Octopus bimaculoides
AGTGCTATATAATGGGATAGTAATGTTTAGGACCTAGTAAATACACATGCACGAAAAAAACGACTATCCCGATATATAAAAATATCTGTTTCACCACACTATTTCGCATCAAGAATTTTCCAAAACAAATATATAAACGTATATATATATATTTGCATCCATGAACATTAAGCACACACAAACACATGCATATAGTTTTGTAAATAAGGTATATATATATGCATATGTGTGTGTGCGTTTGTATGTATATATTTATATATATGTATGTTTATGAATAAATATATATGCACATATATATGCAATTATTGGTCATAACATGACAAATATAAATAAGAAGCAAATAAATAGGTAAACAAAGTAATGAACAAAAGATTACTGTTGTTGGAGTTTTTGTTGCTATTGTTATTTGCCGCCATTGTTGTCAGTTTTAAAATTGCTAGTGTTTCACGACGACTGGCGACATTTCCTATTGAAACCTATGCCAAACACTGTCTTTGTATGAAAAGTGCAAATTGCATTAAAACGTATGACCACGTCAATTAACAATGTTACTTCAGTTCATCTTGGACAATTGCCTGGACTACTGCCTTCCGTACTTTAACAGCTGCGACTCACTCTTAAAGTAATGTGCTGTCTGTGTTTAAATTGACGACAAAAATTATCCAAACTTTTCTTTGTCTTAAATACTTTTATTTTCTGGCTCTTTATTTTTGTTTTTTATATTAGCCCTATATCACAATATCTGGAAAAATTAACATTATAAGGATTGGACTTTTTAGCTATCTTTAAGGACCAAAATGCGTCGACACAAAGATCTTTTTCAATTTGAAAGGGGAAAAAAGAGAAAAGAAGTAGAGAACCCTTATTGAATATATGAATCGGTTGAAGTTTGTGACTTCACGGTGATATTAGTCGCAATAGTTTGAAATTTTTGAAATTCCAAACAATCATTGCAGTATTTTAGTGCACATTTGCCACACAGGGTTTTTCGCAAACTCCGTACATTTGTGCGTTTCTGTTTCGGCATTTTGTTTTGAGAAACGTTCGTCTGACTTTATTTCTAGAGGAAGATGTTTCCTCAATAGGGTTTTTAAAAATACATGGACGACCGTGAGGTGAATCACCACAAAGTTCTTGAACAACTTTTTGAATAAATTCCCGTTAAATTATAACTGAATTGCAAACACTTGTGTTTATAAGAGCAATATCCAAAATATAACAAAGAATCATGCATTGGCCATGGTCTACTGCTTGCTTGCACTGAATAAAGCCTTGCCATTTGGTCAAGCATGTCTACGTCTACATTATTTTTGTGATAAAAAAAGTATAGTGACAGGCTTCTTCTAGGGGTTATTTTCAGAAGGAACTTCTACAAGTTGATTTACGGTACTCAAAACAACAGACTTTGATTTTCTGCACTGGTACGATGTAAGTGTGACAGTAGACTTCTCTGTAGATTTCATTCTGAGAGTTTTATTGACTGGTTTCACCTGTTTTACTGCTCCTGATAATTCCCTTCTAACATGACACATTCTTCCAACTACAATGCTGTTTTGTTTTGCGAGCTGCAAAGGCTATGCAATTGCTGAATATCGAAAACATTGCCACGTGTATTTATAAACAAAAGCAGGTGCGAGTTTCAAACGTTGTCAATGCGTCAATTGACGCGTGTGATCCTTATAGGTAGTATTTGGTTTATTTATTTACAGTTGGTGCAAACAACATATAATTTGTAGTGTATATAGATATAAAAATATGAAAAGTCAAGGACCATGATGTCAAAATCTACAATAGTTTTTCAATTGTGTGCGATTAAGATCTCTTAATGCATCAATTCATGCACTCGGTTCTTCTAGCGTTAATGGAATGCGTGCTGAGTGCAGGAGGTATTTGAGGTAATTTTGCTAATTAAAGGAAGCAACCCTCTAATAAAAAAACAAATGGATTACAATAAAAGCTTTTTTAAATGAATCCGCCTTAAGCATCAATGTCTGTCTTAATGAGGGACTGGAATCATTGCTACGCGTGTGCTCAAAGGTCCTTATAAATTTCGGGCACCACGAAGACAGTTACGGCCTCCAATAGTGAGGATGTTTAATAGTCCCCTTTCCAACAACACTCTAAACGTAGTTGTGAATGGGATTTAAATCTGGCGAATTTGGAATCCAGAGGTTTGGCTTCACAAGATTGTAAAGATTTTATGACATCCATCTTGGTGCCAAGTCATCTTGAAACACGTATAACATTCTATTGCATACTACATCTATCCAGAACTTAACAACTATATTCAGCATCTTAACGTAATGTACCTAGTAGCATTAATTCTAAGATCTGGTCAATAGATATACGGTGGCTTTATCTATCTATCTATCTATCTATCTATCTATCTATCTATCTATCTATCTATCTATCTGCTTAATTTAAATATCCGTTTAATTTGTCCTTAGCGAATGCCCCATAGTACGCTCTTAAAAGCCCCTATGCTTCTCGTCGAGTATCGCATGTCACTCCGTCTTTCGGTGTAATCGAATGGATTATACACACGCGTATATATATATATAACTATGTGTGTGTGTGTGTGTGTGTACACATTCACCAGATGTACCAGGTTGAGTCAAAAGATTTTTCGTATTTTAAGCTGTGACTTGTAGTTCGAACAAATTACATTCCAACTGATTTCATTTCATTACAACGTATCCTATCATATTGTATTGCCTGTTGTCATCGCTGTGCCAGAAGTTCAATCCCACGCCTATACCATTTGACTGGCTTAGTGGCAAAAAATTTCCTCCGCTCATTTTCAACCTCATCGATGTATTTGATCTTCTGTGGTTTCAGGAAATGGGAAAAAAAAACTTGGTGTGGTAATCTGGTGGCACAAGGCCTGGACTGTAGACAAGGTGAAGAGCACTTCCATTTCTTTAAGTTCGTTAGAGTTGCACTTCGTCACATTGGCACTGTGTGCTGGGATATTATCATGCTCTAAGAGTGCATGACTTCGATTGACCAATGCTGAGTATCGGGTTTTGGAATCGTTATATGTTGCTGTTATTTTTTTAATCTAATGGTTAGCGTTCACAGCATAACCGTCTGTAACAAATTTAAAGTGCATATCCCACCATACAAAAAACACAACATTCTATTCAAAGCCCATTTCTTTGACAGCAGGTTTTGAAGTCTGACCAAAACGAATCTACGTATTCCTCCTATTAGATTTTGGTAAATGGATCCATTTTTTATGTCCAGTTACAATTCGACACCAGAAACAGCTATCTCGATGAATTTCCAGCAGTTGTTTGCAACCGTTTATACTCTGTTGAGCCTGGCCACTGGTCACTTCATAAGAAGCTTCTCGACAGCGTCTCTACACAAGGCCAAGCTTATGGAGGTGTCGATTAACGGTTCTTTGTGAAGTACAACATTCTGCCGACAATGTAAATGTGCTTGCGCTTGGCTGTTGTTCAACCACTTCAAGAAAGGCTACATCTTCTACATCATAACTTTGTCATCATTAATTTCATGTTTGAAACATAAATCAACACAGTATTTTAATGGAAAATTTTAATTTAGATCACTTAAAAACAGAAAACTTGTATCATAGAACCAGGGATAGTCATATCAAATAGTTTCCAGGCAGATTATGTTTACCAATTGTTTTTAATATTGCTGCCAGTATATTTCATTTACTCTAGTTGCCATTCTACCTTCCATTGGTTTCCACTTCTAAAATTTTGTTTCAAATAGTAGCTTCGAAACTCTATAAAGTAGATCAGTTCTCAAAACCATACAGTGGTGTTATTTGTTCAAATCCTGAAGATAAGATCTCCTTTTGATGAAAGTACATGTTTCATAATTAAACCTTAATTTTATCATTTCATTAATCACGATTTTGCTGTTTTTATGCATCACTTTGAATTTCGTCTATTAAATTTTCTCAACTCCTTTATATTAACCATCCATTCATTTGGATTTTCCTTTCCTACATTCAGAAAAGAACTATTTCCTTAGAGTGTAAAATATATTTGGATATTTGTTATTGTATTTATTACTGTCCATTATTTTGATAGAATTTTATCAGACATTTTTTTAATATCTTCCCATTTCCTTTTCAAAAGTGATGCTTGCATGAGCTTTTTGTTCCTGTATTGCATTTCTTTCTATTTGTTCTATGTTATAAAACTGGTACTCAGTCAATTACGACGACGGAAATTCAAATTGATCCGATCAGTCTGCTCGTGAAGCTAACTTGCAGCCCACTCCATAGACAGGTGTGCTCTTAACGTAGTTCTCAGAGAGATACAATGTAGACAGAATATATAGGGGCTAACCATTTGAAATACAAATACTACTCATTTTTGCCAGCTGAGTGAACTGGAATAACGTGAAATAAAGTGACTTGCCATGAACACAATGCACCACTGTGTATCGAACTTATGACCTTACGATCGGGAGCCGAATACCCTAACCACTAGGCCACGCGACTTCGCTGTTCTTTGTTATATATTTCTTGTATTTCCCCTTTACTGCTTAACCTGTTCAATAATGCTTGCTCCATATTTCCCGATTATATTTTTTATGTTCTCTTTGGTTCAGCAAATTTAAGTTTAATTTCTTTGCTTCTTTTACTCGTTCTGATTTGTAGTTTAATTGCTACTGGGTTAGTTACAGTCTAAACTGGTATCTACTCTGGGATGTATTGTTGCAAGTAGGTCACAGTATCTTAAATAATTCACTTATTAGTATAGAATCTCTATCATTTCTTGTCATCTTCAACTTTCCAGATGTACACTATTCATGGTTAATTAAGAATTTGAGCACAGAGCGCTCCTGTCCTTTCCTCATTAGCTGGTTAGCAATCCTTGCATTTGAGGATAATACCTTGAATTTACCACGCATTTTGCTTTTAAGCCTTTAGAGCCATTAGCATCTGATTCGGAGCTTCTATATCTTCTGCTTTAGTGTACTTAATGAGTGACGTTCTCCGCACAATATTTTTTCCAGACAACTGATGTCCCTGACTTAGCATATTTTCACAGTCGATGCAAGAGACCATAGGGAGACTACTGGTATAAGCTTCTGATTTCAGGGATCCATTCGTGGGAGCTGTGCAAACATGGGGGAAAACATGCTCAATTTGATGATATTGTAAACCCTGATCGGGTAACGAAGATGCTTCCCTTCATAAACGTACACAACGCACAATATATTTTATAATGTGCATATCAACAATATACCACAAATATTACTTGCTCTCCTAGAATTGTGATTGAATAACGCCATTAATTTTCAAGCGATACCATTGCAAGAATCCATCGTCGTTCAAGGTAATAAGAAAAAGAAAAAACAGGCGAATCACAAATCAATGAATGCAGAACAAACGATTAATCATCCAAATGGTATTATACAGTTCTGTCTTCTTGAATCTTTGAATCTTATATTGATGTCATGAGTAAAAGCAATTTTACATAATTTAAGGATGATAAGGCAATTAAAACGACAGAGAAATATATGGAATAAGTATTTAACTTCTTCAATTTATATCTTGATTTAAAATTCTTCTAGATTTGATATCTCATTTATTCTTCAGAAATCGATAAAAGAGTTACATACTAGAATCTATCTGATCTACTCTACCCCAGCAAAGAATACAACGTAGAAATTGATTAAATTCGTACAGGGTAGCGAAAATGTTAATTACCACAATACTAATTACCTGCAAAGAACAAAAAATACATAAACAAATAATTAAAGAAGAAAATGAATCAGTGCCACTAGGTGGTAATTTTCAATACAAGACGAATAATTAGCTTAGTCGGTAGTAAAGAAGTGGGGGAGGGGTCTGATTGGCTTCTTCAGGTTTAGCCTGTATACGTACTTTGTTATTTGTTGTGTGCGTGTATATGTGCGTAAGTGCATGTCTGTTAGCAATTGTGTATATTTCCGGTGGCGCGTAGGGATAATGTTTTTATTGTCTTGTATGTATATGTGTGTGGGGTGATTATGTTGTAATGCGAAGGTCAAGTCTTTGTGATGTTAATGGGAGATAACAATGCAATATTATGCTTGCCGTTATATATAAGGACACGGCACAACAGACGATGCCACATTCAGCCTGCTAATCAGTCAACCCCAGGACTCTTGTCTTTTTACAACAACCCACAACAACATCAACCATGCCTTCCTACACTCTCCACTACTTCAACCACCGTGGCCGTGCTGAAATCTGCCGTATGCTGTTCGCAGCTGCTGGTGTCCAGTACAATGACCGCAGGATCGAATATTCGGAATGGAACAACATGCGAAGCAGTAAGTCAAGCGGAATCGCATCTTTCACATTTATTTTAATTTAAAACTAATTCTTATATTCATAATTATCAAGCATCCTAATATTACAACTTGTTAAAGAAGCTACGTGCGATGATATAGACGAAAAATGTCATTGAATTTCCATATCCCCATTGGTGAAAACAAAGACAATTCGCTGTAGTGTATCTAGAATATAATATACTTCTAAAAATCTACGCAATTTTTTTTTTTAACTGAGCAGTGTAAGCTAAGAGATCCGTTGATTTCACAGCTCAGCGCTTTGTAGAGAAGTGTAACTAAATGTTAATTCACGTTTCTCAACGTCACTTAGAAAAGCGCGAAGCGTTCTTTCACATTACATCAGCTCTATGTATACATGTCGGCCTAAGATCTACACAGGGAAACGATTTTAACAGAATCTTTCGAAAGAAATCATGTGTGTGGGCATTTATAATACATACATGCATACATATATACACACACACATACATACATACATACATACATACATACACACATACATATATATATGTGTGTGTGTAGTATATATGTATAAATATATCTATGTACATATACACACACAAAAACACAAACGTCTCCATATATATTTTCCTTAAGTCATATATGTTTGTATATTCTACTTGTACACGAACGTATTTGTTTCCAATATGGCTGATAAACGACGCACTTTGAATTATTGGCTTGAAGGTGACATCTAATTAATTAGTCAACATCTTGCAGTTGCCATTGCGTTGCTCTTCTCAGAGAAGAACGGATATACCTACTCTTGTTTGTCTGATTGAGAAAATAACCCGCTTAAATAAAGAATGGTAGCAAAGACTGTAAAGTTCAGTTGACTTAAGAATGTTTGGAAAATATTGATAAAGAAAGTTTAAACAATCTTTTACTTTGTAGTATTCCTGCTGGAATCGAAATCAAAACACAAATGTCTAATTCTTAAAGTTTATGGAGGTTTATATTGTTTATAATATTCACATACAAACATGGTAACTAATTTTCCTCGTCAGACATCTTCCAGCTAATACTTCAGACAAGTTAAGTAATTAAGACACACACACACACACAAAAACACACACACACACACATACAAGCTAACGTGTACCCTTATACACACAGACATGCACGCACACACGTGCACGCATACACACGCGTACATATATATGTATTAATGTGTGTACTTATGTATATTCAATGCATCAAAAATGTAGTCTCAAATATACATCTTCAAACATGTATGGCCATATACACACATAAATACATACATACATATATATATATATGTGTGTGTGTGTGTGTGTGTGTGTGTGTGTGTGT
>NC_068985.1:108978774-108980375 GCF_001194135.2 Octopus bimaculoides
TATATATATATATATATATATATATATATATATATATATATATACACAAATACACACACACGCACACGAGCACAAACACGCACACGAGCACACACACGCACATATGAGCGTGCATGTTTGTTTTTATATTTGAATAAATCCTTACATTGAAGTAATGCTCACTGAAGATTTTAATATGCGTATATATTCAGAAAACCGGTGTATACTTATTGTGTACCTAGTTTATATCATCTGTGTAAAGAATTAATTATACAAGAAAACAGAAAGAAACCGAGCTGAAAGCGTAATTTGCATCTTCATTCAGCATAATTAATTTTGTGTTTGTAAAACTTCAAAAATAATATAAATTACTTGAATATGATGTCGAGAATTGAGCTGAATAGAATGAACCGAGCTAAAGATAGCCATTCATCAATTATTTTAAATAACCTGTGATTGATTTAGTATCTAAAGGTCTTCAAGTGAACATATTCCCTGCAGAGATACTTCATATCACCTTATTTCACTCATATGTTCAAGTAATGAATTAACGTCACATCTCGTTCTCGTCTGAATATTTATGTGGCAATAACTCAACGCATTTTATTTTCTGAGAATAATTACTTTATTCGATGGCGTAAAAGACGTACGGGTATATTAGACGCATTCCAGTTTCAGCATCGCATAATTTTAGAAGGTATGGGTAAGCCATATACTCAGAGAATTTTGGACAACTTGCGGCATTTTGGACAAGTATCTTCTACTAAAGCTCCGAGCCAAATAATGCCTTTTGAGTTTGAATATGGTTGTCTGTGACTTTGAGTATATCTTTCGAAGAAAAACAAATATAGACGAATGAAAGCTACATGCGTGTGTTTTTTAATGAAGTCTCAAATGATATTTCTCCTGTCGATATGGCCCTATCATTGTCTTTCACACGCATCACAAATGTAGTGGGCCACAGGAAACGTGTAACTCCAGATACTCTTGCACGCGAGATGCATTTTATATAACGAAACGTGAAATAGAAATTTACTGTTACTATTAACATTTTCGTTTTCTTTCAACATCTATCATTTCATCTTTCAAGCATTGCATACAAACCAAACTAAGACAATTACATAGTTCACAGAAATGGTTCCTTACGTACAGATATAGAATTTTTATATTTTCCGTACTATACGCACCGATTAGTAACGTCAACCAAGGTTAATAAATCGACACTTCCAGTTCTTTCGATTCATCTTTCACGCATTGTGTACTAACCAAAATGATTGATTAGTTCACATAAATGATTACTTTTCGTACAATTACCCAAAGTTTATATTTTAGCACTCTGCGCACTAATTACTAACGTCAACCAAGTTTAATAAACTGATGCTTACAGAAGTAAGAGATTATTTAAATAGAGAAGTGGTACATATATGAGGGTGTCTGATTGTGCTTTGAACATTATACTTTCGGGGTCGATAAAATAAGAACCAGTCTAGTAATGAGATCAATGTAATCAACTTACCCACTCCTCTAAAATATCTGGCCTTGTGCCAAAATTTGAAACTATCATTAGTGGTATTTTGTCTGTCGTCACGTTCCGAATTCAAATTCTCCCGAGATCGACGTTG
>NC_068985.1:108980385-108990595 GCF_001194135.2 Octopus bimaculoides
ATTCTCCCGAGATCGACGTTGCCTTTCATCCCTTCGGTGTCGATAAATGAAGTACTAATGAAACACTGGGATCGATGAAGTCGACTAGTCCCCTCCCGCCAAATTTCAGAAGTTGTGTCTATAGGGGAAAGGATTATTATTATTATTATTATTATTATTATTATTATTATTATTATTATTATTAGTATTATTATTATTATGATTATTAAGGCGGCAAGCTAGGCAGAATCGTTAGCACACTCAACGAAATGCTTAACTCTCTTTCGCCCGTCCCTATGATCCGAGTTCAAATTCTACTGAGTTAGACTTTGCATTTCAACCTTTTGGTTTCTATGAAATAAATACCAGTTGAGCATCGGGGTCGATATAATCGATTTACTCCCTTCCCCGAAGTTACTGGCTTTGTGCCAACCTTTGAAAATCTTTATTATTATTATCATCATCACCATCATTACATACAGACTTAATTCTACGTTCGGCAACGTAATTTCCATCACTTTAAATATTCCATTTAATCGTCCTACAATTTTATCATATCCGAACCTACTCATTTAATATATATCGATTTCACATACTTGTTTCGTTTTAACTAAATATAAATCAAACCAAATAAATAATTGAGTCGATAATCTCTATTTTATGTTATCCGTTCCATTTTCTATTTAGCTAATTTCATTTTACTTTGAATATTTCACATTAAATATATCTTCTATGTTTCTTTTTAGCCACTGAAAATATAACATGTGATTGGCATCTAATTTTCCAGATTACCATACACATTTGCACTAAAACATTGTGCTAACTTATTTCATAGCACCTAATCTGTTATATTATATTATACTCAATCTGAAACCACGTCATGTTTTCTGCATATTTACACATCATCATTCTCCCATTTCAAAATGTATTTGTGCTTTTGCAGAGATGCCATGCCACATGGTACCAATGCTGGAAATCGACAACAGGCATCAAATTCCTCAGAGCATGGCTATTGCAATGTACCTTGCCAGAGAATTCGGTAAGACCACTTTATTCAAAATATCTCATATCAGCGTATCTATATATAATACACACATACATATGTGCATATATATATATATATATATATATATATATATATATATATATATATATACATACATGAGTTTATGTGTGTGTGTGCTTCTATGCGTATGCGTACAATAGGGCTTTAAATGATTGATTGACTGAGTAAGTATAATAATCCATATCTCGCAAATGTAATAAAAATATTTCACCACGTTAAGCTTCAGCACAATGCTCAATGAAGATTAACAAACTAGAGATAGTAATAATATAACAGATTAGCCCGAGTGATAATGCACGGGATAATGAAAAGAAAAATGTCGTTATTTTACTTATTCTCTTGCTACAACGCAATCTACTTAGCAATGTTTATGAGAAGTTTTCTGAATTTTACAATAATTAACACAATATTTCCAATTATATTTTTATTCGTCATTTACAATCCCGCAGGAAATGTATCCTGAATTGTCAGTTCAAAGATTTATTTATGCAGTTCATTTTATCGAGAAACCTATTAAAGTTATATTTCTAGAATTACAATTCTTATCAAGTGTATAATGAAAAATAATCATTAAGCTGAAAGATTATAACGCTTAATTACTAATATTATTGATTAGAAAATGTGCTTACGGGTTGCCTACGTCATAGTTGTTGCCGTCTCAAAATTATCCATGGTCATTTAAGATGGTTCTTGGTTGAATTATATGATCTTAGCATTTCTTATGCTCTGGTTGTCCTTTGGGCTACAAAAGTTGTAGTTTATCATGAACTCGCAATATATGGAAGGACAGGTGATGAAAACATACAGATCGCCAACATACCACTCTACGTGAAACAGGCCAGACTTGTAGCGATGTTGGAGGAGCACGAAGAGGATATAGCACTCAAATCCAAACTGAAGCAAAGTAAAACAGATAAGTCTCTGAAGTTTTAGTGTTGGTTACACGCGAGGATCTGTTGGTATCCTAATCCATCTTCCTTTCAATGAGTGCGAAGAAATGCGAGAAGTAATAAAGAAGAACCTTAACATATTTCATATGTGACAAAACAGTTTACCTCAAGAATTTCTACTCAATAGGAAAGAAAACTGCAGAGCGTCACTAAACATTACTGCTTCCAACGCCTAATGTTCAAAGGGATCGGCTGTTACAGTATCGCTGTTTTCCTCCATGCACTTGGTTTCGAATGTGTTTTCGGAGGCTGGATTGCTACAATATAAAGTAATATCTATTCAGAAGTCAAAATACCTGACCACCACTCGAACCGTTCAAAAAAAGTACGTTCGCACCGAGAATACTCCTGTTTTTTTTTTTTCTGGATGTATTACTACAGGGGATGGGGACTTTAAAGGGTATCCCGCTCTAACTGATGCACAAGAAAGCCAGGCTTGCTTACGTGCAGATGTCATTGTTATGATGTCGGACACTTCGGAGAATAATCAACTGGTGTGAGAATACTTCAGGAATAATCAACTTGCGTGAGAGTACACACTAACCGGAATAATTCTGTGGGTTTGCAACTCATCCCCTGATAAAGTAAATTCATCTGCCAGTGGTAATATTTGTCGTTGGATAGAGGGGACACACGACTATCGTAAACGAAGTAGTAAGATGAACTCATATGAGAGTTTTGGATGACGAGAATGTTCTTCTCTGACCAAACTCAAAGCAAATTCTTCAAGAGGAAGGTGACCGCAGAGAGAAAGGTTGCTACCATCTTTAGTAGGTGAAAGTTGTGGAGACAGTGAAGATAAATGAACCCACTCTTAGTATGCTTTTCTGAGAAAGAGGAAAGAAACAGGCACAACGCACATTTGATGCCGTGGATGTAACGAAGTAGTCTGGGCGTTTATTAGGATATTCCTCCGAATGACACTAAACAGCCTTTCTCTTTAATGGAGGAAATTTTGTTGAAATTCTCCTTATCCCTTTCGTTCATTTCTGTTATTGTAATTTTTGTTTTCCTCAAAGAAATTGGTACTAACATCAACAGCAGTACTACTGCTACTGCTGCTGATACTACTACTACTACTACTACTACTACTACTACTACTACTACTACTACTACTACTACTACTACTGTAACCGTCACTGACTTGTCACTGAGAACAAGATTTATTGAGCCACTTGTAACTGAACTGAGAGAAGCAGCATATTGTTAAAAGCGGAATTTTCTGCATTCTAGGTTTTGACGATACTATCAGGCGATTCAATGACTCCAGGACTTGACAGATAATTAGTTTTTCAGCCCTGGACGAATAATAAAATCAGAAAACATCAAAGTTGTAATTCAGAATCCTATGCATTCCATCCTTCCTGATAGGGACTTTCCTGGTTAACATGGGTTTCTCTAATATGACGATGATAATGGTAGCTTCAGGAATAGCAGACAAAATGCGTTGCCTTATTTAGATCCTCCTTTTTACGTACTATGTTCAAATTCTACCTGCATAAAATTTTCCCTTCATCCTTTAGGAATCGAGAAATCAAAATATTAACCAAATACCGGAGTCGTTTGCATCAACTTTTTCTTCTCTGCACAACCCTAAAAATATCGATGAATTTGTGCAATTTATTATAATTATTATAAATTATATATCAATATCAATATATTTATATATATATATAATAATAATATTAGGAATAAAAATCTAAAATTACAGGTAAAAACTCAATTAAAATCAATTAAAATCAATTTATTAAAAATTAGAATTAAATTCACTTATTAATTTTTCTATATGTGACAGTGAATTTTCATCGATGAGTTCATGAACCTTGGTTCTTTTCCCTAAAATTATATATATATGTATATATATATATAATGCAACTAATATGTGAGTATATATATCTATATATATATATATATATCTATATATATATCTATATATATAGGCGGTGACAAACTAATTAATCATTGACTGTGCATAACAATTTACAAATTGTTAAAATAATATAAGTTTAGGAAATTACATAATTACATGGGTTGCATGTAATTAATATAAAAGACAACATTAGTTTTAACTGTCGGTTTATTTAATCCCATGTCACCTTCGATCATGATTGTGCAGATATTCGATCAAAAATGTTTGCCCACCCACATCCTGCATTCAGACTTAAGATAAACTGACATATATGATAACATACCAACATCGACTATATTATATGTGTTGTTCTTTTCATAGGATTTGTTGGCTGTTTTTAAAACAAATATAGCAGTCATGTGTAAAGGTTCCTCAATGGATAATGATTCCAAAGCATTCATGAACACGAGCACAATAAAAACATTTCTTTAAATTGTTGATAATTTTGCCACGGTATGATATTTCAATTGCATGAGTGTTTATTTCGATTCTTTGTTTACTTGTATTATTCGTTTTACAGGATTCCATGGCAAGAATAACATGGACATGGCCAGAGTTGACTACATTTCAGACTGTTTCTACGATATCATGGATGACTACATGAGAATGTACCAGGACAACAATGGAAGAATGATGGTTTGTATAATAAACGATATAATAATGAAATAAAACGAGAGAGTGTATGAAAGCATTGATTGAATTAATTCTATAAAATTTGATAAAAATATTCAAAATTCTGGCTAATTCTCTTTGAAGCGAATTTAATATGGTGTTTTGATGTTGTTTCAAGTAATGTGATGAGAGCAATAATTAAATAGTTATTGTAACACAATTGACTAAACATGAATTAGTGAGGCATATTGCTGTTGCCGATATAATATTATTTAAAAATGTAATAACTATAGTTATAATAACTGTGTTATTACTAAGCTTAACCCCATATCATTCGTTTTACTAATTAAAAAATAATTTATTTTGGGATTTTTACGGAAATTGTGAATTATTTCAATTATATTCTTTGTGAATTTTTAAGTCTGATTTATTTTAACTGTTAGGTCACTAGAACGTAAACAAATCAATACTAATTTTTTAGCTGGGAGGATGAACACAAGAACAAACACATTCAGATATATGCATAGACATAAACACACACACACACATACGCACACACAATACATATGCACATAGGTACATGTGTATGTGAGAGAGAGACGGGTTTTTACACTGTTTCTTATTTCTTTATTGCTCACAAGGGGCTAAACATAGAGGGGACAAGCAAAGACAGACAAAGGGATTAAGCCGATTACATCGACCCAGTGTGTAACTGGTACTCAATTTATCAATCCTGAAAGGATGAAAGGCAAAGTTGACCTCGGCGGGATTTGAACTCAGAACGTAACGGCAGACGAAATATCACTAAACATTTCGCCCGGCGTGCTAACGTTTCTGCCAGCTCGCCGCCTTCATACACTGTTTCCATCAATCAAATTTGGCCGGGAATTATAGTGAAAAGCAATTGCTCAAGGTGCTACGCAATAGAACTGTACTCGAAAACACGAGGTTCCAGCTAAGCTACTTATCCCAAACAGTAATGCCTACCTATGTTTTCAAACAACTAATACATAAATATATGGGGACACACATACACACACATACACACACAAACACACACACACACATATACATATATATATATATATATATATATAGTTCTCGCTACATCTTCTTTTCCACTACCTCCGATAAATCATAAGTTTTTAAGTTCGCAACTGGTTGTGATGGTTTATTGGTTTGCATGTATGTAAGGCATTTTTTAGAAATTATTTCGTGCTTACTAGTATCAAACTTATATACTCATAACATTATTGTTTCTTTATTTTCAGTTTCAACGATCAAACAGTATGAACATCTCTGTAAGTATACTGGACTGGTTTAACTTCGTTACTTCTCTCTTCCTTGTTTCTTTGTATTTTTCCTTTTACATACGCCTACTTCTCGTGCCTTTTTATATGTGTACGGGCTTGTTTGCACGTATGTATGTGTCTATGCATCTGTTTGAATGTGTGAATCTGCCTGTATTTTCATGCGTGACTCTGTGTACGTTCCTGTGTTTGCATGTGTATATGTATTTAGGAACCTGTTTTTAACATATCCGTATGTGTGTGTGTAAGTACATATGTATACATCTGTGTCTGCATGCGAAAATGTGCGTGAATCTCTGCTTGCATGCGCGTATGTTTATACGCAAATGTACATGTGTATGAACATGCGTTTGTATGTGAGTGTTAATGATTTTGTTAAGTTGAACAAAATCATATCGCCCACTGCTAAGCAATTAATTTTCTCCGGCTATCCATTAAAAAGACGAATATTTAATTACAAGGCGGGAAGCCTCTTCTTTGTCAGTTGAACTGCTAGAAATAACACCCCAAATCATCTTCAAATCAATCTCCAATGTTTAAATTAGGGATGCCACATTCGATAACATTGTCCTAGATTAATCTATACGATACTCTTGTCCGAATGAAAGTACGTAACTTATGGAAATTTATTCCACAAATGAGTAAATGAATTCTATGTGGAATTACAGCTCACTTTCAGAAGAGCTAAAAGGCTGTATACAACTAATGTTTCATCGACAGGCACAGAGAAGGAGAGTTATAAATTCGTCGAATACAATGCACCAATCTACAGTATATTCCGTGATAGGGCCACTGCAGCTAAATGGAGCTTCCGGTGACGTCACATTGGTAAAACATGTGAAGTTATGTTGCTTTCTATGGTAACATATATACATTTAGATATACATTGATACTTTTGATTCTAAACTCAGATAATACAACAGTGACAGTTTTGACTTTAAGAGTAGATACAAGAGAAATTCTAAATTAAATTTATCAAATCCAACATGGTTGTGTTACATGGTTTGTCGGAGCGGGAAGAATCAAAGATAACGTCAACTTAAGCTGTATTTGAACTAAACAAGATAGCAAATTAGCAGCCGTAAATGATGGCAGGTACTCATTTAATCTGGCAGTCTTTTAATCTACTCTCTTCTATAGATTAAATCATACAGGGATTCATTAATATACTATAACCTGAACTAGAAAGCGTTAGTGAGCTAAATTTAAGCTCTTAATACAGCCGAGCCAGAGTCCAGTTTCGACTTCCTCTAAAAGTCACTTCAGAAAACCTCGGTCGCAATATCAAGGTCCCTTTCTCTAATACTATATGTTTGATGAGGGACCGTAGAGACCCATCAAATGCTCGGTGGTATTTTCATTCATATAACTTTTCATTTAAAATTTAATCTCAAAGGACAATCTTCAGCATTCTTCGCTTGTAAATTGGAAGCATTACATTCCGCATCATATTGCAGTATAACTGATTTATGCGGAGTTGCATTACACTAAAATTTTCGGATTGAACTTGTAACTCCTTGGTTCATTAAAACATAAAATTATTAGAACGAAGTTAGAAATACATTTTAATACCTAGAAATTAAACGAGGCGCTGAGCTTCAAGATTCGTTAGGAGCATTTGGAAAAATGGTCTGTGGCATTACTTCCGGCTTCTTATTTTCCAAGGAGGAGTGTTGCCGACGTTAGTTTTGCCTCTTGTGTAAATACAGTCGAGTAAAAGTTAAATACTAGCGTCGGTCGCATTGACTTACACACTCTTTCTAAGACTGCTGATCTTGTACTCAAAAGAATTTCAATACTTAACTTAGAATTCAAAGAAGATTCAACACAGGATTGTTATGTGATAAGTTGTTGATTCATGTGATGTCAGAATGCATATTATTGGGTACCAGTGATTGAGATCCTCATAATATAATTAACTGCTGACCATAGATATTATTGAACAAACTGGGAAAATATATTTTTTTAAAATTCAGCATCCATCTGCAGCATGTCATTCTTGGTAAGTAGGATGTCACGTATGTAACTCAGTCTATCGAAAAACTTCAATTAACTGAGATTGCTTTCATTTATCAAAATGAAATATAAGTACCATGAAATATATCCACTATATTTAATAGCTCAATTATTAACTCATCTTTAAACCCCAATAAATTATAACAATGAAATTGATATTGGTGGGGTAAATATGTATCCGTGTATGTATGCATGTATATATGTATGCATGTATGTATGCATGTATGTATGTATGTATGCATGTATGTATGTATGCATGTATGTATGTATGCATGTACGTATATGACAATATGGCTAAAACGATATTTCGGAGCAACGTACTTAGAATAGTATAAAACTAGAAATTTTACAAGTAATTTCAAATTTAATTAATTTATTCATGCTATGCGGAGGCAACAAACTACATGTAGAGGTGCTAAAAAAAAAACAGTTTAGAAGCTAAATCTAATTAAATGTAGCAACCTAAATCTTTGGAATATAAAGTCGGTGCAAAAGGGAATGGTCTTGTTTATAAAACCAATTGGTTAAAGTAACAGATATGTTTCGCTCATATTGAAACCTCCTCAGTAGGAAATATTCCACTCAGCTGACTTAGAGTTATAAACAATCAGTTTATATGTATTGGGAAGGAATATAACACAGTAGAGTAGGATTTCGTATACGTAATACATTGCATTGAAAACTTTGATTAACAAGGATTACCAAAGTCACTAGTACAAGAATGTTCCTTGTATGCGTTTTAAAATAAACTAAAAATAAAAATAGCAACAGGAATCAAACCACCTTTATTTTCCAAATAATTTGGTTAACCGAATCATATTCCATTCATATCCTTTGACTGCTGCAATATTTTTTATTCTAGACACTCATAGAAGGTGATTTTTTTTTTTTTTACTGAGAGTGCGGATGATTTAAGTTTATAGGAAATATTAAAATCAATAACTCGTGTGCATTTGGTTGAAAAATCGTATACAGAGATAATTCTCTCAAACATATTGTTGATCATCGGTGCGGTGTGGCGACATAAATTGTACTTACCTCATGTACCCAATGACTCTCTGAAGGTCATGTCGATATGACATTGAAGAATCATCTGGCGGTTCGTCAGTTCGTGACTGGTTGCTGGCACCACGCTTTGTTCAAGGCCTTCACTGGAACTCTTTCAACAGCCCAAAAATATGTAAGCAGGAGTCTAACAGTGGTATCGTTCTGTGATGTGAGCAGCTGCTATGTTGTACGCGTTGACATGTGTTTCATAGAATAAACAAAATAAATGTGCGAAGGAAAAACGGGAAGAAAGAAAAAAGGAAAGGAAGTAAGGAAAAAGGAATGAAAGAGCTGAATGGTTTAACGTTTTGAATTATTCTGCTTTTAATTTAACTTTTGGTGTTATTCTACTTTTTAATTTAACTTCGTTTTATTAGTCTGAGAGGCGTATGCGATTCCAAGAAACCTGCAGAAGAATTCTTCCCTTCATGGAAAGAACACTGGAAATGCGTAACGGTGGCAACCAATTCTTCATGGGTGATCATGTAAGTAAATTTTCATTTATTTTCTTCGATATTATTGTTGCTTCTGAGAGTCGCGAACAGGTAAGACATTGGAGTATGTATTACTATTATCAACGGACTAGATCAAGTTATAATATTGTTATTTCAAAAAAATCAAAATTCAATCAGCTAGGATTATCTGAGCATTTAATAGGAAAAAGATGCAAAAAACCCCAAACCAAAAAACATCGCTTCCCTGTATGCGTGATTAAATCCTAAAATTATAAGCCAAGACTAATAACGTTCAATAAGATCAGCTCATCGAGTCAGTTTTTCAATATAGAAAAAAGCAGATTAAAGAGAATTGAGAGAATAAATTGAAACCGACAAAGATGTTTCATTCTTAGTTAACCTATGTTTTTATATGCGTATATGTATACGCATATATATATGTAGGTGTATGTTTATATACATACATATATTTATATGCATAAGCATGCACATATGTATATGTATGAAAACAGGAACACACACACGCATATATATATATATATATATAATACAAAGAATATATATACATGTATACACACATATATGTACATACTTACATCTACATGTGTATATATATGCATATCAGGGTACAGGACGTTAGAACAATGAACTACAGACAACGGAACGAACACATAGGAAAACGGAAAGCCACTTGGAATATTCCTTCATCAGCTGCTTCTATTCTAACCTGACGTTTCGAAGATAAGGCAGAACGTACTCTAGAATAGTCTCTTCCTGAGTAGTGGATCAACCCACTACACAGAGGATTCCAAGGTGGCAAACACGAACCAAGACAGGAAAAATTGGACAGTGAAAACAACATTCAA
>NC_068985.1:108991745-108994683 GCF_001194135.2 Octopus bimaculoides
TGTGTGTGTGTGTGTGTGTGTGTGTGTGTGTGTGTGTGTATGTGTGTTTATATAGCATCATATGTGTATGCAAATATATGTATAGGCAATTATATACAGCTTTTCATGCGAAAATACGTAGTCAAACACGAAACTCTAATCATATAGAAGATAAGTTCAGGAGGGACAAATCAATGAGCGAATGCATACATATATACATACTTATGTACAAACATACATATGCACGCGTGTGTTCCTCTATGTGCACCTTCTTCCAGAAGGAGCATGAGACTTAGTCACATCGTTACAGATTTATATCATTGTTAAAATGATAATTTTTGTTATCATAAAAGCAAAAGCGGACGCGCTTGATTGTAAGGTTTATAATCTATACACTACACCCACTCCACTGCTTATACTACAATCTAATTATGCGATCCTGAGATGACAGATGCTTACGTAAATCGATAATAATAATAATAATAATAATAATAATAATAGTAATAAGCAAAATGTGGAATCTGAAGACGAAAACAATACCTATTGTCATAGGTGCCCTGGGAATGACAGCGAAACGGGCTGATTACTACCTAGTTCAGATAACAGGAAACCCCAAAATGGCTGAAGTTCAAAACATAGTGCTCATGGGAACTGCCCATATCCTACGTAAAATACTGTCTATGTGATCTCAAATTTTAAAGCAAACACATAATTTTCTTTCTTAAACATTCTCTAGAACAACACTGTACAAATCTAAATATATGGTACCCTAGGCATACCACCTACATGAACTTCTAACTTGTTGTCTCTTGAGGTCTCTGGGTGAGACTTGGATCCAACTTGTACAAATGCAAAGCAAAAGTCAAACATGAAATAATAATAATAATAATAATAATAATAATAATAATAATAATAATAATAATAATAATAATAAAATAAAATCATCCTCATTAGAAGAGGAATATTCCAAGGAGACTCGCTTTCCCCAGTTTAATCCACACACTAAACAGAAATGGGTGCAGATATAACTGTATTGGTAATACTCTCAACCATCTCTTGTATATGGTTGATCTCAAGCTGCATACTGCAAATGATAAATAATTGGAAACGTTGCTACATACAGAGCACAGA
The DNA here is from genome assembly GCF_001194135.2 of Octopus bimaculoides. NCBI lineage: Eukaryota > Metazoa > Mollusca > Cephalopoda > Octopoda > Octopodidae > Octopus > Octopus bimaculoides. The sequence continues at coordinate 108,992,856 of NC_068985.1, forward strand.
TTTAATAATGAAATAAATATGAAATTCGGTTTACAGAAAAGCAGGAAGGACATTTTGGAAAGAGAAAAACTAATTACGAATAATAACATTATAGTAGATAAAGAAAATGAATCAAGAGTACTAGATAAAACCCAAACTTACTAATACATAGGAATCATTGAATTGGATAGGATACAACTGACGAATTCGATTAGTTCTTAAAACAGAGCTAAATGCGAATGAACACTTTAGCTATCCCAGTTATAAATTATAGTTACAGTATTCTTTACTAGACGCTAAGCGAACCAGCCAAAATAAATATGAAAACAAAAAACAAATGGCGGAATTTAAAATACACCACACAAAATCTAGAACGAATGGAAGGTAGTGGAGGTCTTATATAACTAGAAAACAACTATAAAATATCCACCATAGGATTACAGACATACTCGATTCAGAACCGAAGAAGACTGATAAAATAGAGCACAAATTGTTTTGTCTTCAAGGAAGCAGAAAAATACAAGGAAGAGGCCATTATATCTGATAACTATGAAAAAAACAAGAAGCAACAAAATCTATAATGCAAGTAAAATTTAAGATAAAATGGAATTACTAAATACCAATATAAAACGATGGGAAGTAAAACACTTTGATGGTAAATACGGGGATAAGTCAAACATAAAGAAATGGAGAAAGTCAAATCCCAGCTCTGGACCAGAGACCATCAGAAACACGTAATGAAGTAAAGTTGCAATGAGTAACCACGGGATGTGTGGTGATGGGGTAAGAAACATTAAATCATATTGCCTCTGGTTGCCCAGTCTAGGTCAAGAAAGGATACATCCACAAATATGACAGAGTTGGGACTTATAAAATCCGTTGTGTCAGCGCTATGGAATGGCAGTAAGAAAAAGATCGTGTAGGCATATCCTAGATAAGGTGAAAGAAAATGACAAAGAAACCATACTCTTGGATATGTTGTTATATATAGATTGGGAGACAAAGATTAATAGACCAGATATTGTTATCAGGGACTCCAAGAAGAAAGCGCCTTCTAATCGACATATCTGTCCTAACACATGAGAATTTATCTTTAAAACAAACGGAGAAACTCTCGAAATACAAACATCTGTGGAAATAAGCCAAAGATCTGTGGAAATAAGCCAAAAGTATATTCATAAGTTTTCATTCTTTGACTATGTATTTGTCTGAAGACAGAAACAATCCTTTTAGTAATAGGACCTTTAGGTGTGGTCAATAATCATACAGACAACTGCATAGCCAAAGAACCAAAACTTATGAATATATGTAACATACAGAAAATAGTACTAATAAGCGTTGCATACATCCTACGTAAAAAATTGTCAATGCAGTAAAAATAACAAAACTAAAACAAAATACACGGAACCAAGGCATACACAGCTGCTTTTAACAGTGCAGTGAAAGCACGTGATCAATATAAGACTACTGAGTAATGATAATAATAATGATGACTTCTTCCATTTATAATAATAATCGATTACATTAATAATGATAATCTATTACATCGACTTCTGTATTGCACTGGAAGTTCTTTTATGGACTCCGAAAGAACTAATTCAATGTTGAATTTGAACTGAGAACGTCAAGACGGACGAAATACCGCCAAGCATTTTGTCTGGCGTTCTAACAATGCCGCCAGCTCGTTGCCTTAATAATAATAATAATAATAATAATAATAATAATAATATTGATAATAATAATAATAATAATAATAATAATATTAATGATAATAATAATAATAATAATAATAATAATATTTTATTTCTACAGATGACCATGGCTGACATGATGTGCTACTGCGCCCTTG
>NC_068985.1:108995205-109002407 GCF_001194135.2 Octopus bimaculoides
ATATCAGACCATGTGAGGTTACATATTGAAAGAGTTCTCACTGTTATTGTTGTGACAATAACATCTTGAAAAAATATCAATAAATCATTTCAATACTTAACTTTTCTTTTCTGGAAATCAAGTTAATCTCAGATTTTAAGAAGCATGAAATAAATTTGTTTTCTTTAAACATACATATGTTTTTGCTACTGATTTTTCATTCATGTTGCTTTATGCTATTATTTGATAGACAGGATTGTCAATGGGATTATTGTTGTTAGAAACGTTAAAATGCTGCTTTTTAAATATGATATCCAGATACGGGGTTTTAATAGTTCAACTCTCAATAACTTTGTCCTAAGGCGACGTTAAAGCATACTAGTAATATCCTGGGGTTTGTGTTGGGAATATTGTTACTATATAAGGAGGAAATGGGGTTGGCTGGGACTCACTCTACGAAAACCTCTTAGCCATAATCAGCAACGTGGTGATGTTCAAGATCAACATCAACTATATCGATCTCACAAGTTTCAGAAAGATTATTTATCCTATGGGACAAAACAATTTTCTAAACAGCTGCTCCTTCATTTTGAAACCTCTAGTACAGAAAAAAAACTCTTTCCAATGGTGACGGAAGCGTGGCATAGTAAAAAAAAATAAAATAAAACATGGAAATGGCAAACAAAAACTGAAGCACTTGCAAGCGGCTATAACTGGGACAACAATCCATTGGCAAAGATAAAAAATAGAGAGAGATCTCTTGTTAGAGCTCTACGTTCCGCGTGGATTTAAAGGAATGAATTCTAAGTGGTTTATATGTCGTTGTCAGTCTATAAAATTCATAGCCTTATAAATATTGCTAGTGTGGTGGAGTGGGAGAACTTTTAAAGCGTTGGCAAGCGTTGCGGTAGTTGTTCTCGCTTTTCATATTTCGAGTTGAATTTCGTTCGAGGTCAACTTTGCTTTTCATCGTTTCGTGGTTGAAAATTCGAGGTGAGGGTATCGATCTATCCTAGCCGTAACAATTGCTGGCTTTGTTCCTAAATCAGAAATCATAAGAACTGTTGTTTCTGCAATACGAGAGGGATGACTAAAACAAAGAATAGCAGTCTAAAATGTAGCCTCTGAATGTTAATATTACCATATGTTGTGAGATCAAAACATGTTCAATATAACATTGTTTTCCCTTCGGGTCTTTGCAATAATTTCCTGTTATGTCAAGCCATATTATGCGCCTTGAACCCCATGATGGGGTCATTGAGTTACCATCATGATAGGCAGGTATCTTGCACTAATTTTAAGACCAGGTTGAGCCTATCTCTTCCCAGATGTGAACATAGTTAAATTATTCCAGAAGGAGAAAAAGATACTGACAAAATAAATAAATAAATATTTAAAAAAAAACGAAGACACGATCTCGGTGGAGTGCAACTATATTTATGACACCGAAAGAAAAAAAAGTGCCACGTTGACATCCGTGGGATTTCAACCAGAACGATTATCGCAAAACACTTAATACGATGCTATAAGGAGTCTGTCATTTAGTAGCCTTAAATAAGTCTCTTTCATAAACTTCAGTCATTTACTGCATGTAAATATCTTTGACTTCGGATAAATGCGGTTTGCAAATGAGAAATATTACTCTACAACAGGTTTGCATGTATTTAAAACATTTTGTATTAGACAAGACAGAACAACTAGCATCAATTCTCTAAATACAGTAGAGGAAAGAATCGCAAACAAATATACTTACAAATAACTACCCGAATATCATTAATGCTGTATGGATGAGGTGTGAGCGGTATCAATTCAAGATTAAAATAACAGGTAAGTACACAAGCACAGATAAAGTGATATTAGAAGAATGTCATAATGCACCAAAAGAAATGTTATGTTCTATCTAAGAGCATATACCTAACATTGTTATAAAGCAATCTGTTGTTCATATCTCTCAGAGAACATGTATGCATCTGTGCAAGCAAGTCATATATATATATAAGTAAACCTCTAAATAAATTAAACCATTCAACTCCCAACTATCTAAGAAAATAATTGAGTGACGAAACCCATCAACATATCCCACGTCGCAAAAGTATACAACATCAATTTCTAAAGCTATTCACCCCAAATTTGTTGTGTCACTTACACAAAGTGCACTGTATACAAACAGAAACATATTACCCACTGTTTTATCAGTTGGACGCAAATCATTAGCACTTGTACGAACGAAATCTAAGTAAAGAAAGACAATATATAGTGATAAATAACATGCACATGCAGCTTAGATATATCTTGTTAAACATACAGAATTTTGCACGCCATAGATACTGAAAGTATATCTACAGTGCATGGCAGATATGAGCTCCATTATTTATCCTTAATTCAGACTGTGGTGTCATCACGCTTCGAGGAATGCGTTTACGCTTTATCAAACGTCTTGAGTGAAAGGTGCACGAAAATATTTAATCATAATCTTACAACTCCGATAGATGCATACACGTTACACTTTGCCATAAATAAAAAGAGAACTCGATCGTAAATTTTCATCATCTGAAGATCCAATATATGCAACGAGAATGTTTGATATGGAAGTTTTACACAACGTATTTTCCATAAATATGTCAACTTGATATATGTCTTTACCGCTTCAGCTTGCAATGAACGACTTCTTAAATCTGAGCTTCCATAAAGTCATAAAGTTTGACATTCTATTAGAAATAGTGCGAAGCCACATAACATGTTTTCTTTTATTTCTGCTTTTTCCAAAGACCTCAACCACACAGCAAATCGTCAGTATTGATTGATTGAATAGAGTTAATTTGTTTTATAAAATAGCTGTCAGGGTTTGCAAATGGACTCCATGGAAAAAAATCAATAAAAATATTAATGTCTGAATTTTGTTTTTGGGGGAGTTTTTTTTTTTTGTACAGTTTGTTGCCTTATTTCGTTTTTTATTCCTTGTTTTATATTTCCTGAATTGCTTTCTTTGTTTCGTTCCGTTTCCTTTTTTTCCATTTATGTTTTTTTAACCAATTTTCTAAGTTCTCTGTTCGTTCGAGAAAATTAATCAAAACCGCAAAATTTTGGAAATGCTATCAGGAAGAATTTCAGGATAGTATTTCTTTAAAGGAAGTTCTGTTAACTTTGCTGTGATGGCGCAAACCTCTTAAGCAGATAATATCAAATGTCTCACAGAATCACCATCATCACTAACATGAAAAATAGAAGCAACATTGCAGTTCTTCTCACCACCGCAGTTCTTCTCATCACCGTCGTTTTCGTCATCATCAGCTTCATCCACATCTCCACCGCCATCGTCATCATCACTACCACCGTCACCACTACTATCAACAACACCACCACCACCACCATCGCTAACACAAACACTACCCTCGACTTTTTATTAAATGAAATACTAATGAATAAAGAATAAAAAATGTAGCTTTATAAATCAAGTCAGAAATCATCTTTAATTAAGTAGTAAAAGAATTATTAATGAAGAATGAGCCAATTACTCATCCAATAAAGATACACTAGTTGACAGAAGAGTTTATTACAACGGCGGGTATGAGGCTTTCTATAAGGGTTCAATATTCATTACCATTTTAAGATGTAGCATAACACTTACCTCCCGAAAATGTTGAACAAGAAAATCATTAACAACCGTCTCAAACAACACAACTCCCCCTTCATCCAACACTACGACTTCTTTCATGTTGATGTACTCAAGATCCACTTTAATGTTTCAGTCATTGTTGGACCCTTTACTTTAAAAGATCTAGTTCAAAGAAACGACGTTGTGTTTGCTTGATATCATCTGTACATTCGACCATCTCAGACTCGCGAACCTCTTAGGTATGTTGACTGTTCATCCGGATTTAGTCTCTCAGATTACAGCACCCACCTTAGCAATCGTTAATTTAGATTGGGTCAGAATTTCTACAGTGGTGTGAACCATTCTTAAGTTATAACCTTCCCACACTTCTAATCCGCAACACTGCTAAGATATTTTTAGTTGATGCTACAACTCTGTACTTCACACAAACCTTCAATACTCATTGGTCATTTGTGTGCAATCAAGATATCTGATGCCAAAGATTCAATATTTGCATGTGAAAATAGCTCAAGATATTATCCAGCGTACTGGTAGCATGTCGATGTTGTGATATTCGTTAGCACAAGAACTGTCACTTCACACAGCAAATTACTAATCTTCTTTCCCGCCTTCTAATCAGAGTAAACATGCAAGCGTTCAATACCAATAGATATATTAAGATGTACAATGTTAGATAAACTATACAAGCAAGAAAAAAAAAACACAAAAGAAACAAAAAAAAACAGAGAACACAATTCAGTCCCTCCATTTTCTAACAAATCTCAAGTGATATCTATAGACGAATATTGCCCCCGCAATCAGGATGATGATGCTAAAGCATATTAGAATGTGCCCAAAAGTACGTCATTCTACAGAGAAGCATGTAAACCATCACCAATACAATTTGACCTTCAAGAAACAGTGGCGATCTCATCCATCTAATTTTCTATCTTTTCTGCTTAATGAACTCTCAGAGCTAGCTGGTTGTGTACAACCTTCATCGACGTCAACTTCAAGCGCTAACTTTTTCGCTTATTGTTATCCATATTGTGCCTTACTCGCAGAACCCACATTCCCAGTTTTCTTCCCCAAATTTCAGGTAATTTGGGTTCTTTCCTCCATTTACGCTTCACCCGTAATCAGCAACGTGGTGATGTTCAAGATCAATATCTACTATATCGATCTCACAAGTTTCAGAAAGATTATTTATCTTATGGGACAAAGCAACTTTCTAAAACAAGCTGCTCCTTCATTTTGATTCCTTTAATGCAACAAAATATCTTTTGCTCAAAATTAAACTAAGCATCTATTTTCACAATCCAGCTACAAGTAGACACTTCATCTCCACTTCTGTCTCATTCTCATTATGTATATCATGAAATAGACACTCTTCTCCATCTTCTAATTCAATTATCCATTATGATTCTCAACAATTCACAAATCAACTTACAAAAGTTAAAGTTGAAACTAAGGTGCATATACTGGGATGTTGTGTAGAAACTTACGCTGTACATTCTTTTCTTTGTAATTAATGCAACAAACTTAAGTAAAAATTTTCAGGCAGTAATCGAAATATAGTTCTCCAGAAGCAACATCATTTTAAGGTGCCAATACTACAAAGTCACTAATATATATGTCTAATGTGATTAACAATACATTTTCGTTATTCACTGTATGCAAGAAATAGACAAAGGTTTTGAATATTATCATCGTCAGTGATTATCAACTTAATTTAACAGAATTAGTAGGGATCTACACTATATACCTGCAACATCTTTGCTGTGAACTTTTACATATTCATGTTTTTGAGGGGTCACCGTGGTTCATTGTATTCTTCATCCCTTTGAGTTCAACAACATATACACTGAAGTTTTAAAATACAAATAATAGGAGCCGACATAGAAGCTGCTATGCAATCGTTCGATCTATTAGGAATACTATTTTGCATTCACATATACTATTCCAAAAATAGTATGTATAGTTTCAAATTTTGGCGTAAGGCCAGCAATTTCGGGGAGGGGTAAGTCGATTACACCAACTCCATTGCTCATCTGGTAATTATTTTATCGACCACGAAAGGTTGAAAGGAAAAGTCGACCTCGATGGAATTTGAACTCAGGACTTGAAGACGGGTGAAATGCAGCTAAGCATTTTGTCTGTCGTTCTAACGATGTTGCCAGGTCACTGCCTTAATGAGTAATAAATACTAAACTAGTTCTAATTCCGTGAAAGTCTTATCTGAATTCCATTTATCATAATTTTGTCCTATTTGGGCTAATCGGCTGCTACCGAGATACAATAAAACCCTAACTAAACAACCAACAAATTATTAATGTTGTTGACATCAACGCTGGAGATCAACTTGAACACATCTCTACAAATATACATTAGTTACAATTATTTCTCTAAGGTTTTCTTCTGATCTGCTCATATGCCGATAATTTGTATGTACTACTTTTATTATTATTTAGATTTTGTTTAAATAATTTTGTACCAACTAAACACTTTGATATTAATTTTAAGTTTTATTAATTATATTTCTAGGATGTAGTCTCTCTTAAACATTCTCACATCATACTTAGAAGGCTTTTGGCTGACATTTGCGAAAGACGAGGCCGTCTTCTTAATCATAGAGCTATGCAGACGCACATTACTGTTCTTTGTTTAAAATACGATTGGATACACTATACAGTGTTCACAACTTCGTTAAAAGGAAATACTAGTCAATTACTGAGGTCCACGGTATAAAGTACCATCTGCTTAAAATTGGTGGCCTTCTGCCGAAATCTGAAGTTATTGTATTTGTATTTTTGTAGCCGTTGATACACTCCTCCTCCTCATTATTATAGGAAAACTCCCAGCTTATTTTGCTAGATATGATGGGAGGTGTCAGCTGTCCACAGCCAGCAGACTAAGGTGACACTTGTTTACTGGTCATGTTTCAGGAATTCTGCGAAGAATTCTTGCAGATAAAAGCAATACTGATTTTTGTAGGTGTTCTATCTTCACGCCTTCACCAATCTTTTTTCAGCCATGCTGGTAGTTGAATGCTGATACTTCTAAGTGCACCAATTACTATTTGTATCACATCTACTCTCGTCATTAACCACAACCTTCGTATTTCACACTACAAATCGTCATAGTTGTTTATTTTTCTTCTTCTTTCACATTGATCCTGTTTATTATTATCATTATTATTATTATTATTATTATTATTATTATTATTGTTGTTATTGTTCAGTAGTTTTATTTTTATAACGTGCTTTCACTTCACTACGAGCGCAGCTCTGTGCGCCTTGGGTATGTGCTGTGGTTTGCTGTGGTGCTCTTATGGTTACTGTATTGAAAGTGTTTTGCGTAGGATGTGTGCAGTGCCCAGTAGTGCAATTTTCTGTATGTTATATATATTTGTAAGTCTTGGTGTTTTTGTTATGTATTTGTCTGAATATTTTTTTATTATACCTAAGGCACCTACTATGATAGGAATTGTTTCTGTGTTTAGATTCCACATTCGAGTTACCTATATTTCCAGGTCTTTGTATTTTGAAAGTTTTTCCATTTCTTTTAGAGAAACGTTGTCATCTGCTGGTATTGATACATCAATTAGAAAGCATTTTTTTTTTCATGG